>NC_045548.1:20575638-20875638 GCF_009769535.1 Thamnophis elegans
CGTGCGGTGAGGATTATGGTTGGTGAGGCAAGAGCGCAGCAGTGGCGAGAACGTCCCCGCCACTGCCATGCTCCCCCGCCTCGCCCCCACCTCCTCTTTTCTTCAACTCCTGCCAACCTCCCTGCTTCCCCGTGTCTCCATCTGCATATGAATCGCGCCTGCGCGAAACGATCCCGCTGCTGACAAAGCCATAAAGAAGCCGCAGGAAAACAGCCTCCTCCATTCAGGGCTCAGCCAGTTCAGAAAAGCCCCCCCCCATGACCCCTCCCCACGAAACCCGCTCGGGGCGCCCTTGGTGCCAACCAAGAGCCAACCCAATTAATTCCCCTTTGCCACCATAGCCCTTTAAAGCCTCAGTCCGGCTGGCATTTCCCCCTGGAATGTCGCTCTCTGCTTGGCAATGTCATCCTTTATTTAAAAAAAATAAGTAAAAATAGGGAAACCGGTTGGAAGTGGGAGGTTTTTTTTGGGAGGGGGGGTTGGGAGAAGGAGAAGGGCACCTCGAAAAGAAAAGCGAGGTTGAATCATGCCGTGGCTGGCGGGGGCCTGATTCTTCGTTAGTGGACGTTCATGAAACGGCTTGGTGGGAGGGAACACCCGCAGCGGACGGGGATGGAGGAGGCGGGGGTGAGGTGGGGGAACGCAGCAGCAGCGGGGACATTCTTGCCGCTGTGTCCGACAAGCGTCTCGCGTTTATGGCAGACATAAACACGAGACGCCTGTCAGACACAGCGGCGGGGGTGCTGTTTCTCGTCGCTGCCGCACTCTGCTGCCTCGCCCCACCGCCTCCTCTGTCCCCCACCACAGGGACATTCTGAAAGACTCAGGCCACTGAAAGTCAGAAAGGCACGTGGAAATCCACAATTGCAACCCGACAAACGTATTTAGGAGAGCGGGATCACTCCAGTTCGCAGGTGGGCAAAGTTGGGGTGGGGGGAATCTCCCAGAGATTGTTCTGTAAATTTGCTTTTGCAGACAGGTTTGTTTGGTTTTTTTTAGTTGCATCGAGCCCTTTCAGGGTATACTTCACGGGGAAGTATTTAAACGCTCCAGCTTGAAAATCAAACTCCCCCGGGGGTTTTTTTTGGTTTCTTTTGCCATTCTTTTGCCCCTTTGAGCATCTTCCCTGCCTCCAGTCGCTGTCAGGGGATCGAGAACCATGTTTTTCCACTTTTATTTCATAATAGAAATATAAATAAGCTGGGATTCATTTGCGGTAACATTGAAAACAAGCTTGTCAACTCCACATATTTAAACCCAAATACCAAAGCAGCCAAAAAAAAGGCCTTGCTCAAGCAAGAGAAAACCCGTTTCCAGGACAGAAAAGGGCAACACTCCAGATTTATTGCCGACAAAAATCACATTCCCCCCTACCTCATTAACCCAAGAAGAAGTGGTCCCAAAGGTGCTTTTTTTCCCCAAAAGGCGAGTTGACTTTCTTGAGCTATCCCCCCCCCTTTGAAAACGCATGAGAAGAGAAACGTCTGAAAAGGGGGGGGGGGCAGAAAAAGTGCAGATCTGAATGATTGAGAACCTCTCGGTAGACAAAATGGTAAAAGGTTGGAAAAACCAAAGAAACTTTACTTGCACGCTGGAGAGTTGAACTTGCTCGGAGCATGAACTTTTCCAACACAGGCGCTTTTTACAAGCAAGGCTCCTGCTGCTAGATTGCGCAGTCGCTCAAGTGCCCTTGCACAGGCATTATTCGCTGCTCCCAGATTGGGAGGTGGGAGAATTAGTGCCTCCTTTGCATACGAAATTTTTCAATTTTTAACCCTTGCTTAACTTTTAAAAGGCGAAAAATTCCTTATGCAAAGGAGGCCTCAAGTTCTCTCGCCTCCTCCTATATTTAACACTAAGCACAGACTCCAAGCCACTGTGACTTGGAATCTGGTAGCAACTACCTTGGCTTTAATTATTTTTAAAAAATTCTTTCAAATTCTTTCCTTTTCCTCATGACTGGTGAGGCCACGCCTCCCCTGCCTCTAGTGACTGCACGTCCCTGGTTTTAGCCTCCAGTCCCCTAATCATCTTTGTTGCTCTTCTCTGCACTCTTTCTAGAGTCTCCATATCTTTTTTACATTGTGGCGACTAAAACTGAATGCAGTATTCTAAGTGTGGCCTTACCAAGGCATTATAAAGTGGTATTAAGACTTCATGTGATCTTGATTCTATCCCTCTGTTTATGTAGCCTAGAACGGTGTTGGCTTTTTTTGGCAGCTGATGCACATTGCTGGCTCATATTTAAATGGTTGCCCACTAGGATTCCAAGTTCCCTCTCACAGTTACTGCTATTAAGCAAGGTGCCACCAATACTGTACCTGTGCATTTTGTTTTTCTTGCCTAAATGTAGAACTTTACTTTTTTCACCATTGAATTTCATTTTGTTAAATAGCACCCAGTGTTCAAGTCTGTCAAGAAAAGCAATTTAGTGCACCACGTCTATCGGAAACTGGTTTTTTGAGGGGAGGGAAGTACATCTAGCTTTGTTTTTTCTTATTTTTTTCTTAAACATTTTAAAGGGAAAATACATAAACAAGAAAGAAGAAAAATGAAAAAAAGGAAGTACAAAGTACATTGCAAAGGGATTGACATATATCATAGAAGTTAAAGTTTTTTACTAGTTTATTAATTGACTGAAAATGACTCAGTATATCACAGTGTATCATTTAAAAATGACATATCACCATGATGCACTAAATATACGACAGTAAGCATAGTATAAATAATAAATTCAGTTGTCCACACTACTTAAAAATCTGTTCTAATATAAAAGATCCTGTAGAGATGAAATAATAAGACTTTGATATTCATGTAGAAACTCAGATTTTGGATGTATGTCTGTATGTATGTGTGCATGTGTCCGTGCGTGCGTGCGTGCATACATACATACATACATACATACATACATACACCAAAAGCTTTTTTAGGATTGTTACTATATATCTGGATTGGGTAATAACCACAAATTAACATGGCAGCATGATAATTTTGATTTGTTAGTTTGTCTAAGAACAAATTAAATTTGTATCCAAGTTTGATCTACTTTACAACACAACAGTTGAGTAACTGAATAATGGTTACACAGTGTGTATTACAGAGTTGTATTGTCTAATGCCTGACTTCAGGGAATGCTCAACTATTGAATTTTTAGAGCAATTTGAATCCATCTGAAATTGCCTGACAAGTCTGCTCAGGACACACATTTTCCTGAATTCAAAGGAACGTCAAAAAGATTGAATTGCAATTTATCAAATGGCTACTTCTAACAAAGTAAATAAAATGTTGCCTAAGGGATAGTTCAGATAATGGATCAACATATATATTAGATTTCAGAGCTCATGGAACAATTATAGCAAATAGGCATTTCAAAGCATACAAGAAAGCAGGCATTGGAAAATGGACCGTATGTGACTGAACTATAGTAATCTGCAATGGGAAATAATTCATCTGTTAAACAGTAAAACTTTTCTTGCATGGATGTTTCAGTAGGATACAAGGTTCTTATGTAGGCTTCTGCTTACAGTCACATGATTGTATTTTGGGCACTCAGCAACTGGTCCACATTTATTGCCATTTGCAGCACCTTGTGGTCATGTGGCTGTGATTTATATGATTTTGTTGGAAGCATTTACTTCCAATTTCTGGCACACAAATTGCTCTATAGCAAGCAATGGGTTTGCTTAATAACCATGTTGTTCATTGAATGACCACCACACAAAAAATGATTGCAAAATCATGCTGACCTGCTTAAGATTTTGAAGATTTAAGATTGTAATTGCTGGCTTCAATTAAACTGTAACTTAAAGACTACTGTATGCATATGCAGGCAAATGGTTGGATAAAAATACCAACATGACTATCAGGTATCAGTATTCCTTATCCAGAACCACTTAAATGCGAAGAGAAATCTGCACAATTCTTCAGATGTTTATTCTCCCTTTTTCCAGTTAACATTTTTTTTCTTAATGGTTCTATATATTTTTTCTCCTTTGCATTTCCTTTTATTTCTATAAAGACAATACTTAGGACAAATCAGATAATTTGGATATCCAGCCAATATAATATGGCAAGATTGACCAATTTCAGGTTCTTTCAATTAACCTGGAGAAACCTGGAACATACCTTCTATGTAGCAGCACCTGCCATCTGGAATAAGGTTCTCCCCAAGATCCAGTTAGGCCCCACCCTGCTGGTGTTTTGAACGGCCTGAAGACCTAACTATTCATTAGGCTTTTGGTGAGGACAATTGACATCACTTTTTTCACTTTTTCTTTCTTCCATTGGGAGTCAGGCAACATATAAATTTAATAAAGATTAAGAATAAAAGTAAAAGAATGAGAATCAGACAGTTCCTGAGAATAATCCAGTGAGAACAAGTTAACCTAGATAATTTAGACACTACTAATAACTCAGCCGTTAGAGATGAATACTAGAGTTTTCCCACAATACAAATCACGTTTATTTTAAACACATAAATTATACATTACTTCAGGAAGATCAGCTGCAAAGACTTCAGCCTATAAAACAGTGTTAGGATATATACAGTCCTAAATTATTATTTTTTTAAATATTGAAAGCTTTCTTTCAAAAAAATGTGGGTTGATCTACAGCCAACCATTGAGCAGTAATTTCTAAAGTCAACAATTCCTTAAAATGCATTAATTAAAAATCAAAAAGTCTGTGCAATTTATAATGGAAAAAATACAAATTCTAGAGATTTTATATGCATGGCTATTGGAAACTCCCTCCACCTCATTTTCAAAAATATAATCACAGTTCCATGTTAGAATAGTGACATTAAGAATATTAAGCTTAGCCATCTGCATATTAGTGCACCATCTTGTTTACCATTGGATTTATATTATCAAAACTGAGGTGTTAAAAATTAGCATGAAAACAATAAAAATTGTCACAAAGTATACTCATTTACATATTTAATTGCACATTATTTATATATCAACTGAAGTCATATATGTGAGATATGATATATGGTTTTCTGAACAAGGTGTTCAGAAAAAAATGATCTCCTCAAATCCACTGACAAGGTAGTAATTTTTGTTCTTTTAGTTACAGAACTAAAGCAAGTTTAAAACACACACTAGAGAAATTAAAATCACATCTAAATGTAAACTTTTTTTGGAAAAATGTTTTTTAAATTTTTTTAGTCTCTTATATACAATTACAATTTCAGTTATTGTTTGTATTTATGTTCACCACTTTTATTTTTCTCATATAAAAATTAAAATATACATTCGGGATTGCTTTGTTTATCATCCCATTCACATATTTTTTATTATCACCACCCTATTTTCCCTCTCTTTTCTCCCTCTCTCCCTTCTCTACTTTCTTCCTTCATCCTTTCCTTTCCCTTTCCTTCTTCCCTTACCTCTCCCCTACTCCTCTCTTCCTGTTCCCCTTCCTATTTTCTCTCCTTCTCTTTCTGTTCCTTCTGGCCTTCTTCTCCTTTCCACTTTCTTCCTTCCCTCTCCTTTCCTTTCTTCTCCTTTCCTCCTCCCTTCCTTTCTTTTTCTGTTGTTGTGGTTATCTTTTTTCTTCTCTCAACTGGTGTATTTTCGGGATAGTATTCCCACAAGCCCTATTATAAATTTATCCTTGTCATTTCCCCTTCCCTTTTCTTCATTATCATATCCCATCTCTTTTTCATCTATATCTGATTCTTGAACATATACTTATATATTAATACTTTCTTTTCTATTTTCCCCCTCTTCCCCCTTTTTTCATTTAATGGTGTGTCGTTCGGGTTCTGTATCTTTCTCTTACTTTCCTTTCTAAGTTTCTTTCTCTAACCAGTCATAGAATCTTCCCCATGTCTTGAAGTACACCAATTCTCTTTATCTTTTATTCTCAGTCTAGACTTGATAGTAGATTAGGAAATTAGAATTGTGTATAAACAGTGGTGTATTAACTATTAAGCAGACTAAGCATATGCTTAGGGCACCAGGCCCAAGGGGGCACCACAAAGTTGAGAAAGAAAGAAAAACCAATGAAGATTTGTACAGTATGTGCAAAGGAGGGGAGGCACCAAGATTTGTCAGTGCTTAGGGAACCCATGAGCCTTAATCTGCCACTGTGTGTAAAATACAGTTATCCTGAGGAAAGTCAATAATGCATTGTTAACAGTTGTATTTGAAAGGGATTTTGCCTAGTGTAGTTTTACAGATATTCTAGAAGGACCTTTGAGAAAGGGACACATTTTGCAAAATGTATTGGCCACAAATAAAATCTTCTTTACTGGCACTCCCCCCCCCCCCACTCTCTTTGGTTCACTTCAGGCCTTGCCTTTTTTCTGCTATAAAACTTTTAAAAAAAAACCAAGTATGTCACCAGGATCAATGGCTACCACCATGCAGAGCTATTAAGAAAAATTCCCATTTTTCTTTCTTTGAGGTACCAACTTTACTGGGTTTTTTTAAATATAAAGAAAACAGGCCCGGCAATAAACCATTTCATAATTTGTCCTGTCAATTGCAACAGAAGGGTTTTACAACCTTTCAAACGGTCCAAATGTCTTGCTATAAAAGGTTTCACACCAAATCTGAAATAGCTCAAATAACCATTACTCATTTAGCTTATTTACAAGCTATATAAAAAATACAGAAAAAGTGCCAACATTTTAACAGTGCTCCTGGGAAAGAAAGAAAGAAAGAAAGAAAGAAAGAAAGAAAGAAAGAAAGAGAAAAAGAGAAAAAGAGAAAAAGAGAAAAAGAGAAAAAGAGAAAAAGAGAAAAAGTTTCTGTATCTGTTCAAACAGATTGTTGGATGAAGACTAATGTTCAAATTTGTAGGTTCTATCATATCTCAAGACTTAAAATGGACACCTAACATCAAAAACGTCATTTAAAAAAGCACAACAAAAAATGTTCTTTCTGCACCAACTCAGAAAGCTCAAACTGCCTAAACAGCTGTTGATTCACTTCTACAGAGGAATTATGGAGTCTGTCATCTGCACCTCCATAATTGTCTGGTTTGGCTCTGCAACCAAACAAGACAAACATAGACTTCAATGGATAATTAGAACTGCAGAAAAAAGCAATTGCTACCAATCTGCCTTCCATTGAGGACCTGTATACTGCACGATTCAAAAAGAGGGCTGTGAAAATATCTACAGACCCCTCACCTCTTGGACATTAATTGTTTCAACTTCTATTCTCAAAACGACGCTATAGGACATTGCACACCACAACGACTAGACACAAGGACAGTTTTTCCCCAAATGCCATCACTCTGCTAAACAATCAAATTCCCACAACACTGTCAATAATTTACTAAGAATGTATTACTATTATTCTTCTCTTCTTTCCTAGTATCTATCTCTCCACACTTATAACTATAACCAAGTTGCTTGAATCTTTCAATTTATATTGTTTTTATTTGTTTCCTAGTACAATTTGACAGCTTATTAGTAACCTTGACTATCACTAAGTGTTGTATCTTTTCATTCTTGATGAATGAATTTTATGTACACTGAGAGCATATGCATCAAGGACAAATTCCTTGTGTGTCCAATCACACTTGACCAATAAAGAATTCTATTCTATTCTATTCTATTCTATTCTATTCTATTCTATTCTATTCTATTCTATTCTACCCTATCCCATCCCATCCCATCCCATCCCATCCCATCCTATGTTCAAATACAAGAATCTACAAGAATCTGAACTACTAACAGAAATTAGAGAGAGAGAGGAGTAAAAGGAATTAAGGTAGGCTGGATGTAGATCTCTTGTGAGCACATAGGGACTCATGATTGATGATGCATTTGACCCCTCCCTTAAGCTCAGCCTGGTCATCTCCTACTGATAATCAATTCAGAGTTCAATAGAAAAAAATAAAATGCAGGTAGTCCTTGACTAACAACCACAATTGGGACAGAAACTTATGTTGTTAGTGAGGTGGTTGTTAAGTGAATTGTGCCCAATTTTGCAACCTTTTTTTGCTGTGGTTATTAAGTGAATTATCACAATTGTTAAGTGAATCAGACAGTTGTTGATTGAATTCATCTTTCCCGATTAACTTTGCTTGGAGAGGTTGAGGGGACAACTGGGAAGGTTGCAAATGGTGATCATGTGATCTCAGGCTGCTGCACTTGTCATAAATACATGCTGGTGACCAAGTGCCCAAATTCTGATCACATGACCATGGAGAAACTATGACAGTCATAAGTACAAGGACCAATCATAAGTGCAAGGACTGGACATTTCTCAGCACTGTTTTAACTTTGAATGGTGGCTAAATGAATGGTTGTAAGTCAAGGATTGCCTGTAGAAAAAAAAAGAATGTGTGGGAGAAAACAAAAAAAAAAACATCCTGGAAAATTAGAAACTAGAACACACAAAGATATAATATTTACAGTGGGCTGAAGGTGGGTAGAGGAAAGGGTCTCTTCCTATCCTTTGGAAACAGGGGGTGGCTTGTACTCATGGTGGGACAATTTAGAAGCAGATTAAATGTGCCCTTCTGAAATCCAAAAATAATAATGAGGATGTTTCTTTTTCCAATAAACATGATCAGAGTAGGGATAAGAGTGAGAAGCCTTGGTGGTGCAGCGGTTAGAATGCAGTATTACAAGCAATTTCTGTCCACAGCCTGGAGTTTGATCTTGATGGAACTCAAGGTTGACTAGCCTTCCATTCTTCTGATATCAGTAAAATGAGGATCAAGATTGTTTAGGGCAATACACAGCCACCCACAGAGTGCTGTAAAGTCATTGCTATTGCTATAATAGGGGCAGGCATCTCTCAACACATAAAGCAAAGTCAACAAGGAAGAAATGGCTCACTTCATCTTACTGGGGATAAGATGTTTAAAACCAGTGGTGGGATTCAATTTTTTTTTACTACTGGTTCTGTGGGCATGGCTTGGGTGGGCATGGGTGTGGCATGGCTTAGTGGGTGTAGCAGGGGAAGGATACCGTAAAATCTCCATCCTCTCTCCACTCCAGGGGAAGGTTACTACAAAATCCCCATTCCCTCCAGATCAGCTGGGACTCAGGAGGCAGAGACTATATGGAGACAGGGCAGTGATGTGCAGTGAGGTTTACGGTTGGTGAGGCAAGAGTGCGGCAGCAGCAAGAAGCAGTGTCCCCGCAGCTGTCCCCGACAGAGGCATCTCATGTTTATGTCTGCCATAGACATGAAACGCCTCTGTTGGACACAGTGGTGGGGACAGAGGAGGCAGGGGGCGAGGCGGCAGCCGGCAAAGAAAGGGGAGAGGAGGAGGAGGAAAGGGAGAGGGGAGCAGGATGGGGCTTTCGGTGTGGGGGAGAGGAGAAAGGGAAGGGGGGGCACAGCAGGCAAAAGAAAGCACCAGCCCACCAGCAGAGGCGGGTAAAAGACCCGCCTCTGCTGGTGGGCTGCCCCTCTCTTCTCAAACAAGGCTGCGCTCCTTGCCTCTCCCCCTTCCCTCTCTTCTCAAACAAATTGAGAGAGAGTTTGTTTGAGTGAAGTGAAGAAACAAACACACACACACACACAAATTACTCACAATAAAAAATTACTTACAAATTACAATAATTTTGAATTCCTCTCCCCTCCCTCTGTCCGACCTACATACCTTTTCCAGCTGTGTCACAGAGGATTTCAACTCTCCTCTTGTCTGCCACGATGAAAATGTGAAAATGTCAAAAGAAAAAGGCAAGAGCTGCTCTAGCTAGGCTGGGATAGTTGCTGCTAGAGTCACCATATGGATGACTCTGCTTAACTGTTTAAAAAAAGCCTCTAAAAAAGTGCCCTCTGCAGGAGGAGGTGAGGGAACCACGTGCCTCCTTTGCATGAGGAATTTTTTGCCTTTTAACTCTTGCTTAACTCTGCTCAAGTGATCATAAAGATAGTCTAAAGGAGGCACGTGGTTCTCTTGCCTCCCCCTGCAGTTAAGCACTAAGTAGAGTTAGTGTGAATCTCGCAGCAACTACCTTAGCCTTTTTCCTTTTATTTATTTTTTTTCTTTTCAGGATGACAGTGGTGAGGCCCTGCCTTCCCTGCCTCCCCTGACTGCACGTCCCTGAGACAGGGCCAGTCAGAGATGGCATTTCCAGTTCTCTGAACTATTCAAAATTTCCACTAGTGGTTGTCCAGAACTGGTCAGAACTTGCTGAATACCACCTCTGCTTTAAATCCAACTTTCCGATGTGTACTGTAGTGCTACGGTGAGTTCCTTTTGGACACCTTTCACATATTCATTCAGTCAGGAAGATCACTGCTCTCATAGACATTCAAGCTGCATACAGAGATGAAATAATTGCAAAACCTGATAGTTCTGTATAGAAAGGAAACCTGTTCTCCATCTTATACAACAATCTAAAGAACTAAATAACTTACTTTTCTTTCTACATTTGTGAAAACGTTTTACTGCCACGAGTTGTAACTGGGAGCTCTTTAGAAGCCAGGATTGTTTATACTAATTTATATGAGCCAGTGTGCTGTAATGGTTACAGGATTTGATCACAAACCAGGAGATTCTGTGTTCAAGTCCTGTCTTAGCCACAAAGCTAGCTGGGTGACCTTGGGCCAATCCTTCTCTCTTAACCTAGGAAGAAAGCAATGGCAAACCTCTTCTAAAAAATTTTTTGTCAGAAACCTGCAGAGACTCCTGTAGTCCAAGCAGCCATTAGAAGGCTCCACACACACACTAATTCTCATTTGATTTATTTAGTAAATTGTCTCAAAGCTGGAAAAAATGTATCTGTGTAAGATAATATGAAAATACATATAGGTCTAGTACTGATTATTATATAAAAAAAACTTTTTTGTTCCTATGACCTTTCTAAGCCTGTTATTTTCATTTTCCCTCCCTTTATATATATATAACAATTGTTCAAAAAAACATATGGCCATCAAGCATAAGAGCAAGTAATATATTCTTTCTCTTTGGAGTGAGGCACATTTTCTTTTCAAGAAACAAATGGCAAAGAAATCAAGATGTGGGTCATATAATTTCCTCCAGGGTTTATATGTATGTATTTATGAATCTAACTACTTTACCTCCAGGAACTCAAGACAGGATAGATAGGGATTTCTCTGATTTTATCCCTATAACAATAACCTTAAGTGGCATATTCAGCTGAAAGAAAGTTCCAATAACTGAGAGTATTCTTTTTTTAAAAAAATAAATAAATTATTTATACTTTTTTCTTTAACATGTATGAGTGCTTCGTAAACAGTGTATTGTCTGAGTCAATTTATTTATACATAATGATAGTAATAACGATATTATTTATTTGTACATAGTGGTATTCTTCCAACTTCTAATTTCTACCTCTATTATGTAACAATTGATAAAACAAATCCCATGTTGAAAAATATTCTGCATCTTCTTTATCCTTTATCTTTAATGTTAACCTATTCATTCCTGCACAGTCTAATATTTTTAAACTATATTTTCATCTGTAGGAATTTCCTCATTTTTCTAATGTTGTGCAGATACTGAGAGTATTCTTGAAATAGGACCTACTATTCCTATTCTGATATAATGTACTTGCTCTTATATCACTATCTAACGTTTAGAGCAATCAGTGTGGCTCTTTCGTCTTTCTTCTTACCACAATTTATCAAAACAGATCGATAGTATTAAGTCCTTTTTTGTTGTTGCTCTTTCAGTTACAAGAGCATTAGAGCTGAGGAGGGACAGCAAAGTTCTTTAAGAGGCTGAATAAATCATCGCTGAGGTGAGATTCATTGTTAATTAACGCTTCCCAAACTCCATGAAGTGGCCTAGCCATGCACTGTACGAAATCTAGATTCCCAATCTTACTTCTCTTGGGCTCTCTTTCCTCATTTTTTAAAAAAAATGTAATCTTACTTTCAGTGGTTAGCATAAATGAAGGCCTTATTAGCTTTCAGCAGATTCTATTGTAAGCGTATGGTATTCATGTGGAGAAAAGTGTCACATGAACTGCAGGTTCTGTACATCACTTAATACTGGACAAAAACTTCCTGCAGTCTTTTGCAGCTAGTAGGCTGGCTTCAACAGACATCTCTGTGTGAATGTCTGTGGGCATAGGGTTATAACTCTCCATAATATGCACCATTATGCAGTATGTCAATTGATCGATCAACCTGAACTGACCCGACAATAGCTACATTCTCTCCCTTCTCCCAAGCAAAAGCTATTGAAAACTAGCATCGATGTAAAGGATATTATTGCTGAAACTTTTATAAATGCTTTACATAAATATTGTCCTTGGAGAAATCATACTCTAAAGAACATGCAGGGGCTGGTAAAGGAGATGGATTTTTTTTCCCCTAGTAGTTCCACTCTGTTATCAGCTAATCAAATAATGTCATATTATTACCATAACCTATTTGTCCTCTAATTTATGGCAGATTAAAATGAACTGAATTTCATGAAGGGAGTGTTTTATTTCACTGCGGGAACAATTCCAAATTCAGCTCTAAATTCAGTTCAAAGTACTGATTTTAACCTTTGAAACTCTACATAATGGAAACCTAAATTATCAAATTACATACTTATATAAACCTCTGTGTATTGTATACTTGTGTAGAGTACAATGGTTTTTTTTTGTTCTGAATGCAAGGCTTGTGGAGATGAGACAAAGTCTGAACTAAATATTTATACTTAGATGTTTTGATGAAAAAAAATATTTCATAAAGCGCAATTGTGTGTATCAAGTTCTGTGGAGTCCTTGGCGTTCTCTGAACTTAGTTCTTTTCTTGCAGACATTTCATTACCAAACTACTAGCACTGATGATGTTACATATTTTGGTTAATAAAATTTCTGCAAGAAAATAACCAAGTTCAAAGAGCACCAAGGACTCCATAGTTCAATCCTGAGATACAAATAGTCTCGGTACATCAAGTTCTATTAAATAGAAATCAATAAAAATTAAATCCTTCATTTGTATTTTGAGTCAATATGTGAGTTGCAAATATGTGAACAATGTGACTATCAATGTTACCATTGACTGTAGCCCTCAGGGGACTGATAGTAGTAGTATCTATTGATTGTCTGATGAGAATTGGGTATGATTAAAATCAGAATAAATCGGCAGATGTGAGAATAACTATATCTGTGATAGCAAACCTATGGCAGGCTCTTCCGGGTTCCGGGGCACTGACCAGCTGGTCTTCATACGCACAGAAACTGGAAGACCAGGTGGCAATATGCATGCACACTTCAGAAACTGGGAGATCATCTTCCCGGTGCCCACATATACACTGGGTGGCTGCTCTTCCGGTTTCCAGAGCACACATGTGTACTGGCCAGCTGTTCTTCGCGCACACATGCATGCCAGAAACTGGAAGACCAGGTGGCCAGTGCACATGCTCTTCCAGTTTCTGGCACATGCACGTTCCTGTTTCAGCATTTAGTGCCAAAAAGGTTCATCAACACTGAACTATATGGACCATTCAGCTGTTTTTCAATGAAGCTAACATATTTTGGCACATTTTGTTTTGTTTATTTTCAAAATAATCATTGGCTAGTGTGTCAGTGTAATGTACCATTTTCAGCATGTCATGTAAGATACATCTTTTTTCTTGGACCAACCAAAGGAAGAAGAAAAACATTAGCTAAACTCTGATATTGAATCCATATGTTCTCTCTTTCAGTCCAGCAGGACTTTTACCAAAGAATTACGATGATTTATGTGCAGTGCTTTTCGGATAAGAACTGCTGTTCACTGGAGACTGATCTTAGATCAAAAAACTCATTTAATTTAGGACCATTAGTTTTCCCTTGAATAAGATTGATGTAGACCAATGTCCACTAAATATGAACTGAGGACACACTGTGCATGGAATGCAAATGAGGAAATTATAGACTGAAAAAATGAAGTCCAAGAATGTAGTTGGACATTTTATTTAGACTATATGTTCCATATTCAAAGGGGGAAGATCACATAGTCTTCAGCTGCAGGACCCCAAAGGCAAAGAAAAGAAGCTTCCAAAAACTATGATACGATACTCCAATTGCATATCCAAAATACATGGCAATGCAATGGAACAACTGTGTTCATCTTACTATGCTAACAGCATGCTTTGTAACAGTTGATTTCATTTAGATGAATTTATTACTCCAGGGAATCTTTGTCAGGATACAGAGACCATATTGACCTGTAGTTGGGTCGGATGCCTCTTCATGGGGAAAAACATCAAAAATATTTTTTTTCTGACAAAGATGCTCCTTGCTAAATCCACTGAACTAACAAGAGACATAAACCTGTGGCTTTATAGGTCTATGTTTAAATCTAATTAGCTCAGTTTCTCTGAAATGTACTCCTTATTACTATTTTAAGGGCAAGCAAAGCAAAATTTGCAAAATGCCATTGATATTAGTCAGCCAATGGCTGCTAAACAGCTGCAAAAGGTCTCCACACTTTTCTTACTTCTCTCTCTCTCTCTCTCTCTCTCTCTCTCTCTCTCTCTCTCTCTCTCTCTCTCTCTCTCTTTCTCTCTCTCTCCTTGTTCATGAAATTATTGTGACTGAGCCGCCCACCTTCAAAACAGGAAGGTTTTGTTATGAGGAAAATGCTTATCAAGGGCAAAACCAAAGCATTTGAACTAGAAGCAACAAAGGAAAATTTTATGAAAAATACTTACAGTGATTTACCCTACGTACGTCTATGTTATGGGACTGGCCCACCCTACCCGTGCTAACAGACAGGGCATGCATGCTACAGATTTCATCGGTCAAGTAATTCTATCTGACAGGGTCCAGGAGAAGAGCATTTTCTGCAGTGGGTTCAATTCTCTGGAACATTGTGTATCTTGAAGTGACGTCTGCTCCCTTTTGGCTTTCTCAAAGGGCCTAAAGATCAGGTCCTGCCAATTGGCCTGGGGCACCAATAGGGACATGTCATATTGGAGGAGATTAATAGATTGTGATAAGATTATATCTCTACCCGGTGTATATCTTTCTCCCTTTCTTGTCATCTTTGTTAATTTTAATGTTAATTTTAATGTTTATTATTTATTATAACATTTTAATGTTTTATCTTATTCCTTTATTTTGTTGTAAGTTGCGTAGAGTTGCTTGCAAGTGAGATGCATAAGTATAATAAATAACAATAAATAGTAAATAAAATTTGTAATGACATTGGCACAAATAGCTAACAATAGCACAAGAGGAAGGGTTTTCCTCATAATGACACTTTAGGACGGGCAGTCATTAATTGTGACTTCAACAGAGTTTGGTTTAGTTTGGATATTTATTGTTACATATGACTCAAATTTATAATGTTCCCCTTTGAAAATTTGTTGCTTGGCCTGGCACATCTCCAGGAATGCTTCCTGGCTTGGAATCTGATATGATTCTATAATCACAGCTTTCCTTCTACCCTGCTGGGGTTATCTTCTTCACTGCTATGTTTATCAACTGGATATACAATATAATACAATAGCAGAGTTGGAAGGTACCTTGGAGGTCTTCTAATCCAACCCCCTGCCTAGGTAGGAAACCCTATACCATTTCAGACAAATGGCTATCCAACATCTTCTTAAAGACTTGCAGTGTTGGGGCATTCACAACTTCTGGAGGCAAGCTGATTAATTGTTCTAACTGTCAGGAAATTTCTCTTCAGTTCTAAGTTGCTTCTCTTCTTGATTAGTTTCCACCTATTGCTTCTTGTTCTACTGTCAGATGCCTTGGAGAATAGTTTGACTCCCTCTTCTTTGTGACAACTCCTGAGATATTGGAAGACTGCTATCATGTCTCCCCTAGTCCTTCTTTCTATTAAACTAGACATACCCAGTTCCTGCAACCATTCTTCATATGTTTTAGTCTCCAGTCCCCTAATCATCTTTGTTGCTCTTCTCTGTACTCTTTCTAGAATCTCCATATCTTTTTTACATTGTGACGAGCAAAACTGAATGCAGTATTCGAAGTGTGGCCTTACCAAGGCATTATAAAGTAGTATTAACATGTCACATTATCTTGATTCTATCTCTCTGTTTATGCAGCCTAAAACTGTGTTGCCTTTTTTGGCAGAGGCTGCACACTGCTGGCTTATATTTAAATGGTTGTCAACTAGGATTCCAAGATCCCTCTCACAGTTACTACTATTGAGCAAGGTACCACCTATACTGTTTTTTCTTGCCTAAATGTAGAACAATACTCTTTTTACCATTGAATTTCATTTTATTAGATAGTGCGCAATGTTCAAGTTTGTCAAGATCCTTCTGTATCTTGAGCCTATCTTCTGGAGTGTTGGCTATTCCTGCCAGCTTGGTGTCATCTCCAAATTTGATGAGTTTCCCATTTATTCCCTCATTGAAATCATTGATGAAGATGTTGAAGACTACTGGGCCTAAAACAGAGAGCCTTGGGGTACTCCACTGCATACTTCCCTCCATGTAGATGCAGTTCCATTGAGGATTACACGTTGAGTGTGGTTGGTCAGCCAGTTAGGAATCCATCTGGTGGTGATGCTGTCTAATCCACATTTTTTACTTTATCTAGTAGTAGATTATTGTCTACTTTATCAAATGTCTTAGTGATGTCATAGTAAATTATATTGACGGCATTCCTCTGGGTTCACTAATTTTGTCACTTTGTCAAAGAATGCAATAAGATTAGTCTGGCACGATCTGTTTTTGACAAACCCATGTTGGCTTTTAGCTATTACTTTGTTTACTTCTAGGTGTTCACTAATTCATTGCTTCATTATCTTTTCCAGAATCTTTCCTGGTATTGAGGTCAGGTTGATAGGTCTGTAGTTTCCTGGATCATTTTTTTTTCCTTTTTTGAAAATGGAAATCACATCAGCTCTTTTCCAGTCCTCTGGTAGTTCCCCGGTGCTCCAGGATCTCTGAAAGATATAGTTCAGTGGTTCTGAGATCTCGTCTGCCAGTTCCTTCAGAACCCTGAGGTGTAATCCATCTGGTCCTGGTGTTTTGAACTCATCTAGGATAGACACGTGCTCACTTACCATTTTCTTCCCTATGTCCAGGATATGTCCAGCAGAGAATATTGATATAAAATAGCATAAACAATCCAAATAGATAAAGGAATTCAATGATTCTGTTGCAGATACTCTTTTCCTTCCCATATAACCCCCATAATCCTGCCTAATAATGATCAAAGGATGACATCACATAGGCTTAACAAAGTTGCCCCATGATCGAATTGTTTGTTATTCTTCATTCAGTGGTAATATTGTTCTAAGGAGGAAGGAACATTTGTATTCTTCATCTGAGCCCTTGAAGTCAGGACACAACCTGTGTGAAAAGTGTGATCTAAAGCTTTTAAATTGGATCTAGTAGGGTATGAAGTCTCTTGGTAGGTAGAGACAATTCCTAAAGGCAATGTTGTAAAAATTGGACACTACAGATTACAGTGTAGAATGTTAAGCTTGTCTAACCTTCTTCGATGGGTGCTACAGAGACAACACAAATGCACTACCCAGAACCTGGAGGATTCCCACGTTAAAGAGAACATGAACATCTCCTACCTTTTCTTGCATGCCATTTTCCAAGGATGGAGTGTGGAATGATCTCTGGGTTCAGAAAAGGATTTCTAGGAATTGATTGCTAAACAGAAGCAAAGTTACTATTGGTCTTTGTGGTCAGTCTTCAAGATAGATAAGTAATTTGTGTTCAGGTTATTTAATAATCAACCTGCAATTCTGAGCCAAGGTGAAATCTCTCTGTAGACCTGCTGAAAGGAGAAGACAGGAGTTTGAAGTTCAAGTTAAAAAGTGTCTGCTGTTGAAATTGCTAGCTAAAATAAAACTGTAATCACCTTATCTAACTCTCTAAGAGAAAGGGTCAAAGAGTTAACAATTAGGATATGGGTATGTAATTTACTTCCTGTAGATGTATAGATGACATCAATATCTAGAAGCAATTAAAATGTGTAACTAAATTATGTGTTGCCTCTTTTATGTGGACATTTACTTCCAATTATCTATAATGATGTTGGCTTATGCACATTACAATTTTTCAGACTACAGTTGGTTTTGATTGCATTTGATTAAACATATTGTTCATAACATTTACTATTGATATACAATTTTATTTTCATCATGTAATTACAGAGAAACAGATAATGAGAATATCTGGCCTGGACACCTGCAAAATCCTCTTTCCATCTATGCCTGTGCCATTAAATTACAGATAAGCTAAATGCCTACCTACAGTTGTTCTGTTATTTATACTAATGACTGTTCCATGTACAGACTATGGCACTTGAATACATGCTTCCATTGTCTTCAGGGGTCTGTGGATAACAATTCAGAAAAACAAAAGACAGATTTAATTGTAGCAGACTTCTTCATTTAAGAGTGATATCTAGTCACGTATTCTTTGTATTACTACATTTTTTTAATAAATGCATATTTAGTTGCTTATATTAAAGAATAATTCTTTATTATTAAAATCAGGATTAGTTTAATGAAGTATGTGCTAATATGCAGCAGATTGTCCAGCACAATTTCTGGTTGTGGGAATTTCTCCCTGAAATTAGTAATATGCATTTTGCCATTCCCAACCAATGATCCTGATCCAGAACTAGAAGTTCATTCATATCTTCCAATCCACTTAATCTATGCCCCTATATATGTAAGAGATGGCCAGACTGAGCTCCAGGGAGGAATGAAACACATAATCAGTCATAAATCCCTTCGTGCTTACAAGAGATCTACTGTAAGTCCAGCCCACCATGAATTCCTTATTTACTGCCAGATTGCTTTCACCATTAGTAGTTCAGATTCTTGTAGAGAGCTTAAGTTTAATAAATCTTTATACCCATTTGAGCTGCCTGGATCTCTTGATTTCCTTGTCCCTTGATAATATACCTGGTATAACTACTGTCAGGCCTGCAGCGGTTCCTTTAAGAATCTTTGGTCTGCCACACTCTCATTAAGGGGGGGAAATAGCAAGGGGTAGAATGCGTTGTTTTCAAAATAAAAAATTCCTTTCTAGAAGTTCAAGGTCATCTTTTGTCTCCGCACCTTTGCACCTGGGCATGGGTGCTAGCATGGAAGAAGAAGATTGGACCATGTGATGGATTATGGGTGTGGGGACAAGATCATGAACTTTTAACTGGGTGGAATTCTGATGTAATTTCCAGTATTGGGATTTCATAGCACAATGCCAAGATGTCCGATTTATTAAATTGGAACTTTAAAGATCGTTTTGCCTTGGACTCTGATTTCATTCTACATAATACTTGGAATGCTGACATTATCCCAATACTCCCTTAAGATAAGTTATCAGCATCCCAAGCTGGGAAGCTGTCAGGGGGTACTGAATCCCAGTTCTGACCCAACCCTGGGCAGCACGAAATTTCAGTGAAGATGGAGGAAGAAACAAATGCAGCTGAGAAAGCCAAAGATAATGGATCACTTATATTTGTCGAGGGAGCCCGGCGAAAAGGAATTCCAAGATGAAACCTCAAGATTTATGACTTCTAAGGAATGCCTGCTAGAAGGAGAGGGGGTTGCCAGGGAAGCTCTGACAGACACCTGGAATTTGGCCAGAAGATCTGATGAATGGAGATCTCAGCCACCCTCATGCAGTCATTCTCTAATGGGCCTTCTGGACCAATTCCTAGGGCTAAACATGAGTGAAACAAGCCTCTTCCCCTCTTCAGGACCACCTAAGTGGAACCTGGCACAGCCCACATTCTCCTTTCCTAGCAGAGGATTTGCTACGCAGTGGAATGGAGATCTTGGCTCCTTCCACACAGCAACTAATGAATCAACCCACACCTTTGCTGCTGGGGTAATGCCAAGATCAGTCACATCAGCACCCCTCCCTCTCTCTGGAGGGCTACCAGACCTCCCTCCAAATAGGGGAAGTCAATCCAGTGGGCAGAAAGGGGCCTGGAACACCTTCACCTCGCCCCAGTTGCAAAGGGGTGGCTCCGAACCCATGAATCAAGCAAACAAAGGGTGGGCTTTCTTCCCGGGTCATGGATGGGCTCAATGTCAATGGACACCTGCCCTCTCCCAGCAGATGGCGCCTTTCCAGATAACTGCCCCTGGGCAAACCCAGAGAATGGGACTGCCACTGGGTCCAGCCTCCCCAGCAATGCCTCCACAGGCTTTTGCCCAACCGATGGGTGTGGCCCAGCAGAGGGGCTTACCACCCCCAGCAGCAGATCAACAGGCTGTCCCTGTTCAACCACCAGCACCCACTCCTCCCACACCCCCACGGTTCCATGCAACATTCGATGGGACCTCAGATAAGCTGGTTTATTTCCTGAATTGAGTATGGGCGTACGTTGATCAAGTGGGCCCACAATACCCATCTGATCGAGAGTTGATCCAGGAAATAGCAGAGGGGATGAATGAAAAGGAGGCTGCAGAATGGATAGTGGAGCTCCATGAGGAAGCGGCTCCTGACCTAGATGATATAAATAGGTTAATCCAATTGATGTGCGCCAGATTGAGCGATGTGGCCCGAAATGTGGATGCCGAAGGCCAGATCTAGGAATTGCGACAGGCTGGTCGTCCCGTGACGGAATTAGTTTGGGAGTTCCAGAGAATAGCTGGAAGACTACGCTACTGGCCAGAAAGACTCTTGGTCTACATATTCAAAAAAGCCTTATATCCCAAACTGAAAGAAGCTTGTGCCGTAAGGGGGATCCCAGAACGTCTTCAAGATTGGTACACCACTGCAATCATACTAGACCATGAGATTAACACCTATCAAAAGCCTGGTACCGGAACCCCTGCCAAAAACCCTTTGGCTCACTGTACGCAGAGGCAGCGAGCTGAAAAGCCTCCACCAAACCCTCGTGGGGCATTTATAAAGTGCTACCGATGCAGTCAGATGGGCCACAGAGCAACAGAATGCCTGGCTCCAGCTCCTGTTCCATAACAAT
This sequence comes from Thamnophis elegans, assembly GCF_009769535.1. NCBI lineage: Eukaryota > Metazoa > Chordata > Lepidosauria > Squamata > Natricidae > Thamnophis > Thamnophis elegans. Next base: position 20,596,445 of record NC_045548.1, read on the forward strand.
GCCAACCACCTGCCAGCGCAATGAAGAAAAAAACCAGAAAGCCACCAGAAAAGAGTTGTTTACTACAGCAGCCAATGGAGGCAGAGAGCCCTGCTATTGGAGAAGCCCCTGGCACCTAGGAGGAGGAGGAGGAGGAGGAGGAGGAGGAGGAGGACGAGGAGGAGGAGGAGGAGGAGGAAGAGGAGCAGGAGGAGGAGGAGGAGGAGGAGGCTGAAAATGCCAAAGACGACCCAATGGTGAGTGCACCTATTCCCTCCTTTACAATAAAATCCAAACTCCAAGTGCCAAGAACAGGCGTGGAAGGGGAAGTTGGAGCGATCATAGACACTGGCTGCACTCGATGCTTAATCAGCATGTCAATAGTGGAGCAGCTAGGTATATGCACAAGACCTTTAGCCCACCCTATTCGGTTTGAGCAAGTAAAGGGAAACCTAATTGGGGGCGCTCTGGCCAGAAAGATCACTGAATTAGTAAAGTTGATGATAGGTTGCCACTATGAGTTCCTCAGATTCATTGTGGCTCCCAGAATGCAGGAGTCAATTATCTTGGAACTTGCATGGCTGGACAAGTAGGCACCTACTATAAAGTGGGAGGAGGATGGTGTTAGAAAATTGATCATTGATTTTGGGCCGTTGCCATCGGGGAGCCTAAAGGCCACCCAGGAACGATTAGAACCAACAGCCCAAACCATCTGAAACCTGCAGACACCAAACCTCCAGGGATCCAATGAGTCCCAAAGGTCTACTGGGGCTTGGCAGGGGTGTTCAGTGAGGAAGATGGGAACTACCTTCCACCTCACTGTCCCACAGATTGTGCAATAGACTTCAAACCTGGGGTAGCCTTACCAAAGCCAAAAATGTACTCTATGACTTCCAAGGAGATGACTGAATTGAGGAAGTACATTGACACCAATTTGAAAAGGGGTTTTATTGAACCAGCAAAGTCGAAAGTAGCAGTGCTACTTCAGAGAAAAGAAAGATGGCGGAGTTCACCTCTGTGTAGATCTGCAAGCCTTGAATGCAGTAAGCGAAAAAAACACCTATCCTCTCCCGCTCATAAAGGATATGTTGAACCATTTGGCTAAAGGCAAAATCTTCACCAAGCTGGACTTGAGGGAGGCATATTACCGCATACGAATCTGAAAAGGGGATGAGGGGAAAACAGCATTTAACACTCCCCTGGGAAGCTTCCAGTACAAAGTCATGCCTTTTGGACTACAAGGAGCACCCTCAGTCTTCATGCAGTACATAAATGAGGTGCTACATGACCACCTGTACTGCGGAGTACTCATTTATTTAAATGACATCTTGATTTTCTCTGAGACCCTAGAAGAACATGTGAAACTGGTGTGGCAAGTCCTGAAAAAACTTCTAGCTGCCAAGCTGTATGCAAAATTGTCAAAGTGTGAGTTCCACAAGACCTTGCTAGATTACCTGGGGTATCATATCTCCAACGAAGGAGTAGAAATGGATCCAGGAAAAGTAAAAGTGGTGTTAAATTGGAAACCTCCAAGTACTCGCAAAAAACTACAAAGCTTCCTTTGATTTGCAAATTTTTATAGGCAGTTCATCCCGACTTTTGCTGAAATTGCCCTACCATTAACTAAGCTACTAAAGATGGGCCCTTCCTCAACAAAGCCAAAAGTAAACCAACCACTAAAGTGGACAATGGACTGTCAAAAAGTGTTTGAGAAATTAAAACGGCTCTTTGCTCAAGAGCCCATATTGCAGATTCTGACCCAGAGCGACCATTTATAATCCAGACAGATGCCAGTGATGTAGTGATAGCCGTAGTACTACTGCAAAAAAGTAAAGAAGGCCACCTCTTGTCATGCACTTACATCTCCAAGAAACCCCTACTGAAAGAAGGTGGCCCATTTGGGAGAAAGAGGGCATTTGCGATCAGGTGGAGCATGCTCACCTGAAGACATCTCTTAGAGGGGGGGGGGGCATACCATTTGAGGTCTGGACTGATCATAAAAACCTCGAAGCTCTCTTAGCCCATCAGAGGTTATCCCCTTGGACTCTGATTTAATTCTACATGATACTTGGAACGCTGATAACTACATTAACTAAGTACATCTAAACATCTGGGAGCCCACATTATTCTTTTGGCATGAGTACTCTATTATTTGTATGATGTTTGATATAAATATCAACCAAGTCAAGAATAAGCTTAACATTGAAATGAACTGGGAGGGGAGGGAGATCCAGATCTAAGTAATTTTGAACTGATCATTCACTATTTTAAATGAAAACAGAATCTGTGAAAGAAAGAAAAAATGCCTAGTCACAAGCCTTTCCTTGATAAAATGTGTAGGCCATCATGTCACTCACCCGCCTACTGCTATATTGTGGCATATGAAACATTAGAATTCATTATGGAATATTCCTAGGAAAGAAAATAAAGAATAAGATATAAAAATATCCTGGGAGAATAAAATGAGGGAAAAGAAAAGTATATAATTTGTCTTGAATTCTTTGGAAGTGAGATCAAATACCAATATACAATTATACCAATAACAGAATACTAAAGTACAATTATGCAAAGAAATAATAAATAGTATCACTATTGATAAACTTAGGCCCGAGAATTCAAAGTACTCTTTGAGGAATATTGCCCTAAAGTTTCTTTTATATTCTTCTCTACATAGCATTTTTGAAATCAATATGAGTAATATATCACTATTCTAACTTTTTGCTAATTTAGAAAAATGCAAATTGATGATAGCTCTTTGATTTTTCTGCTTTCAAAATCTTCTCTAATGCCTATGAAGTATTTAGGCCTATGATGTATTTAGAGATAAAGAAACTACATTTGAGTAATTTATGTGTTTGTCACGTCCAGTTATGTTAAATGTTGAAAGGCATTACTTACTTTTACCCCAAAAATATTTCACCTCTCAAAAGTAATACCCAATCAACATTTAACTCACAGAATGGCAGCTAATGTGATGGCAAGATTGCTTACTACTGATTTATAGTAGAAAGATAAAGTAAGGCATCAAGATCTGTCCCTTGCAGTATAAATATTTTATATTTCACTGCTCTTGTTTTCATATATTACTTTTCACAAAATAGGAATGAAACATTCTTAGAAAAGATCTGAAATTGTGTGATTTCCCTTCTATAATAAGGTTTTTATTAGCCCAGAAGCTTCATGTAAATATAAACAAGACAGGAAAAACTACCAAACCCTATAGCATCCCAAAGAGGAAGGAGCCCAGGCTGGACCTTTGGTCCCTATCAACATAATTGAAAATGACCATGGAGGACATGAAAAACCAGCAGAAAAATGGGTTGGCTATCCTCAATTCCAGGAGCCACTTCATGAGTATATCATGATCAATTATATGAGACATCAAGAAGAACAAGGATGGACAAACCATTGTCATCCCACTGCCAACAAAATCATCCAAGAATATGATCAATGTCATCTCAGTCCCAAATCCCAGGCCTGAATTATGATTGGAAGGCATCCACATAATCTGTGTCTTCCAGGGCTCAGAAGCTCAAAAGACCACCTTTATGATCTTCTCTAAAAAGGGAATGTTGGAAACTGGATGGTAGAGTGTAGCAATGGCTTCTTGAGGAAGAAGCAAACCATTGTTTCCTTAAGGCATGATGAAGCCTATCTTCTTTCTTAAAGAGGAATTACAGTACCCATTAAGAGAATCCAACCACACATTCCTTCCTCTTGACAAACTAAGAAGGGGATACATATAATTCCTGTATCTACATGAAAGTATGAATGTTTCAGTTTTTTTACCACTCTGCAAGTCAACTGGAAATCAGTACAAAGTTGAAAATATAATATTTATGATGTACTTTATTAAAAATAATAATTTGGATCAACTATTCCTGAAAGATAAAAGCAAAGAATGTATTTTGAGATTTAATAGCTAAGAAGCTATAAGAAACTATGGGCTCAGCAAAATTTTTAATTACAGAATGAATTGTTATATGATGGCACATGACATCATCACACAAATGCCACAATTACATACTAGTATCTCAACACCTGAAGCAAGTAATGAAAGTCAATGTGTGATGCATTAACATGAATTTGCCATCTTTTGTTTTCCCTAGTCTTATTATGGATGATCTTACCTGAGCTGAAACAGTTGCTCACAGATTGTAATTTATATTCTGATGTCATTAAATTTTATATCACTTTAAATATGACATTATATTTAACAACCTCCCGCTCTAGGTGGTGCCAGCTCTATAATTCCAAACTGTGACATTTCCTCCCTCGATCCAAATTGGACAATGATTTTGTATTAATGACCCACATAATAATTTTTAAATATCACCATGGAGGAAAAATAACTCTCCTAGTACTGTAATAGATTCTAATGTTGTAATCTCTTAGGATTATGCAGCCTGATGTATTTAGTTGGGAGTTATAAAAGAAGGTCATCCTGAAGGATGAGGAAATCACTTCAATGAATAGGCCTTTTTTAGATGCATGAAAACTCCCAGATTATGTCATGCAAAGAATCTTCTATTTATACCCCATTATCATATATTTGGTTAGTCCTTTCATGGCATCTGAAAAGAACAATTAATACCTAGGAGGGGTATTTTTTCCTCACTTAATATATATGAAACTTGTTGACATTTAAAAATGATCATGTGCACCCTCAATACAAAATTATTATGGTGTTCGGCTCCTTGATGGATGGAATGGCACTTCCTGCTTGAAGGAGATGGTAGTTTACACCCTCCTGAAGATGCCATCCTTGGATACAACAGTTTTCAATGACTATCATCTATTTTCCAACCTTCCCTTTTCGGAAAAGGTTATTGAGAGAGTGGACAGTGTGCACTTCACGAGAATCCAAGCAAATTGAATATCAAGAAAAGTTTCAGGCTAGGATTTAGTGTTGAGAGCTTTGATCATGTTTGTAGATAACGTGTGGCTGAATGGCATATCCAAACTTGTGTTCCTTTATCTTTGCAGTTTTCAGTATCTTTTTTTAAAGTTTTTTTTATTTTTGAATGAACACAAACAGACAAAACACACAAAAAAACCCCACAAACCATCTTCCATTACAAATTGTAGAAAGTGTGTTTATTAGTTACAAAAACTTCCATGCATCCCTTCCATAGTCATCACCTACAATTCATATCAAATCATATATTTTAAATCAAATTTATTTATATATATTACTATCATCATACCTCAACTTCATTTGACTATAATTGTTTTTATGTCCTTTTATATAAAATATTCCAGATTTAAAGCAAAACCACATAATGGCATTCCATTAGCTCTTCCCAATATCATCCAGTAACATTACATCTTTATAACATGTTCTAAATAAAAAATAGTTATATTTAATAACAGAGTTTCTAAACCTCCTTTCATAGTCACCAATTGCAATTTATATCAAATTTCCTCTTATCAAACCAATACATATATATGCATTATTATCACTATCAATAAATTATTTAACTGTATCCATTATAACTTCATTTTATAGATAATGCTCTAAATTTAACTAAATTTGACTTAATTTTTTATTATAAGCTTTCATTACATCAACCGGTGTCTTTCCAGTAATAGTGCAGTCTTATGTCCCTTGCCATTTGTGGCAGGGACGTGCACTCACTAGAGGCAGGGGAGGCGGGGCCTCACCAGTCTCCTCAGGAAAAGGAAGGAATTTTACAGATTTTTTCTAAAATAATTAAGGCCAAGCTAGTTGCTACCAGACTTCAACTCACAGTGATTTGAAGTGTACATAGTGTTAAGTATAGGAGGAGGCCAGAGAACTCGGGGCCTCCTTTGCATAAGGATTTTTTTGCCTTTTAAGGGTTAACCAAGGGTTAAAAGCAAAAAAATTAGTATGCAAATGAGGCCCATAGTTCTCGGGCCTCTTCCTGCAGAGGGCACGTGGTGTCTCTAGGAGCCACTATCCTAGCCTGCCTGGCCCTGGAGCCTAGCTAGACCGAATCTGGAATTTTGGCGTAGCTGGAAGGTATGTTGGTCAGAGGGAGGGGGCAGGGGGGAGGAATTCAATTTATTTGTAATTTAAGTAATTGTCATTTGTTTTTATTGTCTGTGTATGTGTGTGTGTGTTTCTTAACTTCACTCAAACAAACTCTCTCTCAATTTGAGAGAGAGTTTGCTTGAGAAGAGAGGGAAGGAGCAGATGCAGGGAGGGGAGCCTTGTTTGTTTGAGAAGAGAGGGGCAGCCCTCTCCCACCCATCCTGCTCCCCTCTTTCTTTCCTCCTCCTCCTCTCCCCTTTCTTTGCCGGCTGTCCCCTCGCCCCCCTCCACCTCCTCCATCCCCCCCGCTGTGTCCGCCAGGCATCTCGCATTTATGGCGGGCATAAATGCAAGACGCCTGGTGGACACAGACTTGGGGATGGAGGAGGTGGGGGACGAGGAGGAACCGCAGAGGCGAAAGGCGAAGAGGGGTGGGGAGGGTGTTTGCAGCCCTGGTTCCGTTTCCCAGCCAGCAGCCCCAGGAGGAAATGGCGAAGAGGGGTGGGGGGATGTTCCAAGAAGCCCCCTCCCCTTTTGGCACTCCGCAAAGCCTGCCGGAGCTCTGGGAGAAAGCAGCAGGAGCGGAATGCTGTCATCTATTGCCGGAAAGTCTGGCGAGGGAAGCGGGATGATCAATGTCTCCACGAGCCCCGCTTCCCTCACCGGACTTTCTGGCAATAGATGACAGCATTCCGCTCCCACCGCTTTCTCCCAGAGCTCCGGCAGGCCTTGCAGAGTGCCAAAAAGGGGAGGGGGCTTCTTGGAACAACCCCCCCACCCCTCTTCGCCGTTTCCTCCTGGGGCTGCTGGCTGGGAGACCGTGGCTCTTGTTCCAGCCTGCTGCAGGGGGGGGGGGAGCCGCTTTCTTTCTTTTTGCCACACCAGGCAGAAGCTTCACCGCACGTCACTGATTTGTGGCATTATTATTCTGGTTAATTCCTTAGTAAGTTTTGTATGGACTTCTCTTCACAACTTATTGCTCATTGCATATCTTGTATAAGCTTGAAACCCTCCATCTACTTCTTCGATCAGCTTATCTTTGGTTATCACTAGTGCTTCTGACAAAATTTATCTCCTTAGTTCCATCAATTCTTCTCTCTTTTCTTCTTCTATACTTTGAAATCTGGGGTAGAGCTCCAGTCCATCTATCTCCCCTTTCTATATTCCACTCAAGAATTTTCTTGTCTCTTTGTTTATTTTTTCCTTCAGTTTTTAGAACTCTGACCTCCACTTTCGTCATTTGATGATCCTCAATTTTTCCATCAAATTTTACTGTTCTACGATCTATGCTGTCCAATCTCTTCTCAATTTTCTCTGTTACTTCTAATAATTTTTGAATTTCAAACATAATCTTTTGCAATGTTAAGGTTTCTTTTTCATGTTGCACAATTCTTCGAACTTGTAAACACTGCTGCTCTGGCATTCAAAATGTTTTATTAAATTTAAAGCAAGTTCATTTATAATCTCTCAAGACAAGGCTTTGTTTTCACTCCACTCCAGCTGCCAATAAAGCTCCCGAAAAGCACCTGTATAAACAACTATCACTATCACTCTCTGTAAACAAGCTGAGAAACCTTGAAATGCAAAGTCAAATGATCAAAGAAAAAAAAGAATAGACAATATTTCCAAGCCTTCCAAGCCTCCAGCCTCCAAGTGGCAGTGTTACTTCCTTTCCTTCTGTTATTACAGCCCTCTTTGTATTCCTTTTATATCTTCCTTATATTCCAGGCTTAAAGAAAACAAAATTCTTAATGGACCAAAAACAACTCATCCAATCCAGCATTATAAAATGAAAAAGATTTTAATCCATAAGTATTAAAAAAAGAATATTAAAAAGTAGTAGAAGAAAAACTAATCCATTCAATTTAAAGAATAGGAAACATTTGCAAAAGTTCCATTCTAAAAGAAAATCTTAAAAAAGGATAACACACTGTCTAATATAGCTTATTTTTGCCACTTGTTCTCTTCTGTTTTCAAATTTAATTTAGCTTTAATTTTTTTGGAGTAGTCTCTCTTATTATAATAAGATTTCCTCACCAGATGGACACACTTTCTCGTTCCATTTTCCTCCCATTCCAGAGCTGCCCCAACTTCAGCAGCTTCAATGGCTGCGCTTCTGTCGCCGGCAAAAAGAGATTCTCCTGGATCAATCAGGGACTTTACGGTGTTCCTGAGATCAGCAGGAGGTACTCTTCCCTGTCACCGTCTCTTCGGGATGGTTTAAGTCCAAAAGGACTGTCCAGTCGCAGAAGTATCAACTGCGATCTTGGAGCTCCAAGATCACACATCGTGTCGTTGCAACGTCAGATCCTCCTCCCCAGTTTTGAATATCTTTGAACATGATTTGATCTGACAGCCCTCTGAGTTCCCTTTATTATGCCATGCCCTCTAGTGGGGCAATGGTAGTCTTAAAGTCTTTTATTATGATGGAATACTATAACAGAATCTTGCAAATCTGATTGTGCTTTAAATTTTTCCCTCCTTATACTCTGGTAAAACTAAGGAGTTGCCTATCTGAGTCTGGTCCTCCTTTCCTTGGGTTCATTTGGCCATGAGTTGTATCTTTTCTCCTGTTGATCTTTGAACAATTTGATTTTTCTCTGCCAAGGTCATTTTCTTTAATTCTCTAGAGGTCTTTCTGGCCTCACATTTCCTGCTCAGTGAACAAGTGGCAGCTGTAGCCAGGAAGGCCTTTGCACAGTTCTGGCATGTCAGTTATCCTTTTGTAGATCAGGAAATTCTTCAGACAATCAGTCATACTCTGGTCACCTTACTGCTTAACTACTGCAAATCAGTCAACATGGGCCTGACCTTGAAAATCATTCTGAAATTTTAAGAGACCTCTTCTAGAATGGTGGGAAGTGATAGGCATGCCTCAGAACGCCCATGTAATACCTCTGCTTCATAAACTGCATTGATTGCCAATTTGCCTCTGGGTGTTCTTCAAGGTGCTGGTCAGTACTTATCAAGCTCTGGTTACTTGAGGATCTGCCTCTCTTCCATAATATCTGCCAGGATGCTTCCATCCAGCACTGGTCAGGTTTCTTTCAATTAAGGAATACCATCTATTGGGATCTTAGAAGTATGCTTTTGCTGTAGCAGCACCTACCCGCTAAAAGGAGCATCTGAAATTTCTTCAATTAACACCCTACAGTAGTCTACATGGGACTGCCCTTAAAACTACCCAGAAGCTTCAATGGCTCTTGATCTGTATGGAGAACTAGGCAGGCAGGAACTGAGGTGAGGCAGATTGTGAGATTAAAAAAAAAACCTTTATTGTAACAGCTAATAGTGCAAAGTGCAAGGCAACTCCCGAACCTGCAACAACAACATTGGCCGTCTGACAGCTCTTTATATAGTAGCTGTTAGACAGTTGAACCAATCAGAAGAATGCATTTTCCCACTGAAAGGCTACTCATGTCTTACCGAATCAGGGGAGTCTTGCAGCTGGCAAAGCTTTTGACAGTGTTGTAAGTCTGTGGACTTAGCAGGTCTTGTTAAAGACTTCAAAAGTTGAATATTTTTAATTATAAAATAACATCTCCTTTATAGAGATAACACCAGTGACTAATTGATAAATGTACTTGGATCAAGCCATTACAAAGTTGAGATTAAAAATCTTGTTTTAAGGACCCATCCGCCACTTGTATTCACAGTATCAAATGTTTTTTCTTATAGGTTTATAGTAAGTTTAAGTAATGCCATTATGTAAAAGCTGGCTTTTCCATTAGAAACAAAAGAGACATCACATAGGAAACCCATGTAAAGAAAAAAATATTTTATGCATAGAAAAACATATCTATTTATTTTATTTATTATATTTTTGTCCCATCCTTATTATTTTATAAGTATGGTAACTCAAGGTAGCAATCCTGTGAGATGGGATGGGCTGAGAGAGAGTGAATGCCCAAGGGCATCCAGCCAGTTTGTCATGCTTAAGGGAGGACTGGAACTCCTGGTTGTTTTGGTGGGCGATTTGCATACTCAGTTCCAAAGAGTTCAAGATTTGGGTTAGGATTCAGTTTTTAAAAAAATACAAAGCTGGGCTGAATATGGCCTAAATCAGGGGTGAAATCCTCAAAGTTCAGCCCAGTTTGGATGAACCAATAGGGATGATTGTCCCTGGTTCTGCAAACCAGTAGTAAAAAATAGCTTCTGAGGATCTCACGACTCAGCTGTGAGCTGCTTGATCATCGGAAACTCTCTTTTTTTTGCTTTTTAAAGCATTTTTTCTTGCCTATTCTCCCAAACTGGCAGGAAAAAAAAATGCTTTAAAAAGTGAAAAAAAAGAGCTTCCGATGATCGCATGGGTCACAACTGATCCGTGCAATCGTTGGAAGCTCTCTCTTTTTTTCACCTTTTAAAACATTTTTACCTGCCTATTTGCCTGAATTAGCAGGAAAAAAATGCTTTAAAAAGTGAAAAAATATTTGCCATACCGATCCAGTCACATAATCCCTACCAAGCCATGCCCATAAAACCAGCGGGCAAAAAAAATAGATTTCACCACTGGCCTAAGCCATCACTAAATACATACACTCATAAACACAGAACTCGGTGAGTGCAGTGTAGTTTATAGAGTTATTATTCATTGATTAAATAGTCCTATGTTCTAGTGTTGTCATTCAGTTATCTTGACCTGTCTATAAAGGTAACAGTAAATAGGTTTCTCTGTCTAGTCATGTCTGACTCTAGGGGGAGATGCTCATCTCCATTTCTTAGCTGAGAGAGCCAGAATTGTCTGAAGATGTTTCCATGTTCATGTCACCAGCATGACTATATGCCGAGGTACACAGAATGCTGTTACCTTCCTACTGAAGTGGGACCTATTGATCTACTTGCATTTTCATGCTTTTTAAATACTAGGTGGGCTGGTGCTGGAGCAAGTAACAGGAGCTCACCCTGTTGTGTGGCACTTGGGTCTCAAATCTGGGCTGTCAGCCCAGTGTCAGCCCAATATCTTTAAGCTGTGCCATTGCCCCCCTGGCCGCCCCCCCATCTATCCATCCATCCATCCATCCATCCATCCATCCATCCATCCATCCATCCATCCATCCATCTATCTATCTATCTATCTATCTATCTATCTATCTATCTATCTATCTTCTTGCAGATCTACTGAAGTTAATTACTTTCAACTTTCAATACAGCAAGCAGGAGAAAAACCTACTTCTGATTCTGATGTCTTTAGTTTTATTGATAGAAAGGACGCAACAGGCTCTTCTTTGACTTTGAAACAACAACTACAAAGTATTTCAGCATGAGTGGAGGCACAAACATAACACCTGTCCACTTCAAATCAAACCCTTCTGTTTGAGGAATGGTGCCACTGCTTTGTGAAGACAAGCGCTACATTTGTATCTCTGAGTGTTTTTGTCTTGCATTTGAAGCACGAAGCACCCAAACATATTCTCACATACAGAATCCCTCTTTGCTGATTTTTTGTAGCCAGGAAAGCATGTATTTGTTTTGTTGCAACCCTCTTCTGATCCAAATGAGGAAATGTCACTGCTATGATTCACTTACTCCCTAGCAGATGGAGTGGAAATGTCATTGATCATTTTATAATCACTTCTTAGTTTTCCTTGCCAGATGTTTAAAAGAGCCTGCACTTTTTGGGCACTACATTTTGAAAGGGACAAAATGTGCATTGCTGTGAGCACTATACTTGACTGTGATAGCTGAACATCATATTTCATTTAGTGTGATATTCCCTGGTCATGGGACATATTAAAATGGAGGTCTCAATGGCTACTTACATGCATTTCATCATTTCTATGTATTACATAAGAAGTGGTTGGTACACACCATATATTAGGGGGCAGAAGTACATTATTGGGATTTTCTCATTATAACATTCATAAATAGAGTGTAAATAACAGAACCACATATAGTGCTTCAATGAGAAATTCATCTCATAAAGAGATATCATTTCCCTGCACCCTGGACATGGCAATTACACTCCTCTTTAAGAACACAAACATAGATTGAGTTAGAAAAGTCAAGGATTTAGCTTTGATAAATATGTAACTTTACAATACTAGGGGCCGTGGTGGCATAGTGGTTAGAATGCAGTACTGCTGGCTACTTCTGCTGATTCCAGTGGACTGCAATTTAGCAATTCAAATCTCACCAGGCTCAAAGTTGACTCAGCCTTCCTTCCTGGGTCAGTAAAATGAGGACCCAGGTTGTTGGGGGCAATAGGCTGATACTGTAAATGACTGTAAAGCACTGTGAAGCAGTATATAAGTCTAAGTGCTATTGCTATTTACTGCAGATATGAAACAATCCTAATTATGAGAAGATCACTTTCTTTATAAGACTCTAAAAGGGAGGCAATGAAAAAGTGTAGACCAGAAAACCGAATAAATGAACTCAAGGAAGATGAGATAAAAGTACAGAAATGAAGATCACTAAAATAAACTAGGTCACAAATGAAAGTACCACCACATATACAATTGCAGTTAAGAAATTCTGAGTAGAATTTTATGGTCACCTGTTGGTGGTTGCTAAGGGTTGGCTCAAATTGGTAGCAATTCCTTTTCTGCTTTCAGAGTCGCATAATGGGATTTCTGCACTTTAAGCTAATATATGGTTGTTCTCAGAATTGGGATTCACTTACCTTCCCCACCAGTTCACAAATGTGAGTGCACATGCCGCACCTGTGCATGCACACCGTCTTTTGCACATGTACAGAAGGTTGTGCATTATGTCAGGGTGGGTGGGTGGAGCTTCCCGCAACTGCTGCTACCAGTTCGCCTGAACCGGAGAGAACTGGCTGAATATCACTTCTGGTTGTTCTCCAGTATAGAGAACGGTGTGGTCTTATTGCTGGAGAAACATTCAACTGCCAAAACATTCTATATTTGAATAAGCAAAATAAACAATAAACAAAATATTTCTAACATGAAACTGAATTTAATAAAATAGCAATAGTAGACTTACATACCGTTTCACAGTTCTTTACAGCTCTATCTAAGTGGTTTCATAGTCAGCCTATTGCCTCCCTAACAATCTGGATCCTCATTTTACTGGCCTTGGAAGGCTGAGTCAACCTTGAGCGTGATGAGGTTCAAACTGCCAAATTGCAGGCAGCCAGGAGTCAGCAGAAGTAGCCTGAAGTACTGCATTTACTTTTGCCTTCCTAATTCTATTTTTCTTTTCTACATTATAACCCATAAGTCATTTTATTAATGAGTAAAGAAAAAATTGTCTAATTAGCATCCACTATAAAGCCGTAAAGTGGTAATCTTAATTACTTGCCCAGTTTATATAGTACAATCACTTTTAAAAGAAAAGGAAGGAAGGATGGAAGTTTTAAGGTTTTAATCTCCTATCAAATATTGGGGTTAGAGAGAAAAAATTAAGGCGTCAAAAAAAAAAACCCATGCTTGCTGAATTGCCTTTTATAGATGCAGAAGTTGAAAAGTAGTTTAAACATGATGGGGATTCAAATGAGAGAAAGGGGGGAACGACTTTATTAGATATCTGTATGACTTGGTGTCACTACAAATTAAAATAATCAGCATTTTCCCTTTTCAAAAGAACTCTTTGTACATCAGATCTGTCATCTCTTTTTAGTACTATTGTGCAAACTGTTTGCTCCTCTCCAATCTGGTTCCTCAAGGGCTCATTCATTAGTGATAGAATTATAGAATGATAGAGTTGAAAGGAGTTGTTTATGCCATTAAATCCAACCCCCCGATCCACTTAGGAATCCAAATTAAAGCAAAAAGACATCAACAACAGATGGTGTCCAACCTCTGCTTGAATGCATACAGGAAGCGGAGTCTACATTTTCTGATAATTGGTTCCACTATTAAACTCTGCTGCTGTTAGGAAATGTTTCCTAACATTCAATTGGAAACTGCCTCTGTATTTAAATCAGTTATCCAATGTCCAGTCTACAGTGTTCTAGGCTTATAGGATCCAGGCCACGTTTCAAATGTATTCATTGTTTCCAGGGCAGTTTTGTTTGCAAAAGAAGAAGAAGCTTAAGGAGGAGCAGTAGCAAAATGTAGCACTGCTTCAGATAGTTCTTCGTGTGATTGAATTCTGTTTTAGGTAACTGGATGTCTGAGCTTCAGATTATTATCCAGATCAAGACTCAACCTGCTTCTGTATGACATCCTTTCAAATATGTGAAGAAAGCTACCATATTCTATTCTCAGTCTTCCCCTTTTAAGGCAAACCTTTCCCAGATTTATAATTTCTCTTCATAGGATTTAGTTTCTGGTCTCCTTATCATCTTCATAGCTGTTTTCTGAACATATCAGTTTGTCTGGATTCTGCTGATGGTGTGTGGCCTGTATGTAGAGCAATATTTAAGGTGTAACTTGATCAGTTGTTGCAAGCTGGAACATGTGATAATCTATCCTACGGAGAAGGAACGATAGATATGATCATTGTCGTGTTTCAGATAGACAAGCCATAAACTCCCTTTGTCTGTCCAATTGGAGAGTTTTAATAATCTATCAAAGACTTCTCCCTTAAATCTACCATGAAAGAAAAAAAATAGTCCTTTAGATCTCTTTGCAACAAATCCAAAGACAGAGAATTTAACAAACTTCAGGCTAGTCCTGAAATGAGATGTAACTGGGCAGTTTCACAATTCCTCAATTAAACCGAAACAATAACTACCAAGAGGAATTTATTGAGAAAATGGATATATACAGTAAAAAACAAAGGCAACACAATTATCACAATCATTGAAATGAAAATAAAATAGCTAGTTTAGCTAAACTGATCATGACCTCCCCCTTCCAGGTATTGCAAATGAGCAGTTATAGACTTTTAAAAAATGAGAGAAGTTATGCATATTTTAATAAGTGCTATATCTATTCTAGTCAAATCCCAATATCAATGGATTCAGTTACTTTGTTCAAAAGGGAGTTGCAAAATTCATGTAGCATTTTTGGGATATATAGTATGGTGAATATACTGAACACATTCCTTGTGGCATTCAATCTGAAACTGAACAGGAAGAAGAGCTTGAACCAGGAGGATGGTCAGATAAAAGAAATCTGTAATACAAGTAAGAGTCAAATACAAGACCTTCTGTAATTCTGATGAGGATAAAAGGGGGGAGTTGAAAGTACATGCAGATTTATGAGATTCTTTATCAAGGTAATACTGGTCTAGTCTGGTCTATTTAGAAGTACTTTTGTACTCCCAATTTGATAGCCCTATATTTATCAATGCAAGTAGCAAATTATGGTTTTGCTCCCAAACCTAAATTCTTTTCAATGTGAACTTTGGTCACTGCAGGATCATTGCAGTCCAGAAGCCTCTGACACAAACCTTATTGAGGAAAGAATAGCAAAAAAAAGAAAGAAAAAGAATTGTGATTTTATGATGTATACACAATCCTTTTATACTTGCAACCCAATATTGGATGTAGATATAACAGTCTTATGATCTCCATTATTATGTTGATGTTATGCACATTTTGTGATTTGCTTTCCATTGTCTGGACATCCCCTAGCTAGCACCATATTTAATCCCTGCATGGGCTGTTAGTATAAAAAAGTAGTAGATGCATAGTAGGGCCTGGGATTAATGCTAGAAGCAGAGACGCTGAGAAGTTCACAGGTAAGGCAATTCTCAGGCTAATAACTTAGTTTCTATTTTTAATTGACAATTTGTGTAGCACCCATGTTCAGTATGTTCAGTATAAAAGCTTTGCAAACCTGCCTCTGGCTTGGATACCGCATAAATATTGCATAAAACCTGATGTCTATACGAGGAAGCCTTACATGTTTAAAGTATTACCTGTATTTATTTTTAATAAGACTTGTAATGACCACATTAGTTTTCAATCCCTCTTTCTTAGAAATCTCTAACTGCTATTGGCCCATGAAGGGCCCTTCAGTTTGCATCTACATGTGGGGAAACAGCCAGCCCGTCCCCTTCTATTGCCATTGTAGCATACTGCTTTAATCCTAAACTTTACTCAAGATATTTCTGCAGTCACTACACTAGAAACAGTGAGAGAAATTTGATGGAACATTGTACAGTCTCTACCTCATTATATAGTGCTATACAAGCTTGATAGGTTGCCCTAAATGTCGCTGGAGCAGGGTTTTTTCCCCCCTCAGTGGAACAGTGTGGCTGACAATCTGGGAAACTTTTGGAAACAGCTGCATGATCTCGGAAAAACAAAAGCTACATCTGCTTACCCTCTTCAAAAAGAGGTGCTTTGTATGCAGCTCCAGATATTCTAAAGCACTTCTTCTGAAGAATTTGCCCAGCCCTATGAGAGAATATCCATCGTGATAGGTTTATGCACATTATAATTGTATACGACATGTGTAGCTTAGACCTCACACAGGTATGCCAGAATCATCATAAATCGTTTGGTGTTTGCCCCTTCCTGCATACCACATACTGCAATGACAGGAATATTGTCCAGGGTGTGTAAAATACAATATGTGGAGGTCAAGCTTCCCCCAGCTTGGTGGCTCCACATTTCCAGATAACAGCAGCTCTTATTTCACTCTTATGGTGTACGGTGTCCATCTCCATGTTAATATCCAAAAAATCTGCTTCGTTTCTCACCAGGCTGCATAAGTGCCATCTGTCAGTGTTAATCTCGATTTTGGAGCTTTAAGTACAGAAGATATTAAAAATGAAGGAGAGAAGTGTGGTATTTTGTTTTCTAATGTTTTCTGTCTATCAGCTTATGTACTTTAACATCTATTTTTGTGAGAGGAATGACAAAAAAGCATCTGAAAAGCAATTTGTGAAAGAGATTCATGACAAAGATAGATTCGGTTTTCTAGCGCCTTCTCTTTGTATTTGCTGTTAGATGTTTTAAACGAACCATCTAGCTTGCTTTAAAAATAATACAGAGGAGGGGGAAAAACAACCCCCCCAATGTTAAGCATTTTAATATTTAATATTCACAGCCAGATTTAAAATACGGTACCTTGCTTTTCTGAGCTCATTTCCGTACTCATTGCTATGTATTTAAAACTTCTTAGTTTTGTTACAGATTTAGTTAATGGATTTTTTTTTTTGTATATTTAGAATGTGATATCTTTATATGAGCCCCTTCCTAGTTTTATCTTACAGGTAATCCTCAATTTAGGACCATTCGTTCAGAGATTGTTTGAAGTTACAATGTTGCGGAAGAGGGAATGTATGATCTGTGCCTAAAATTATGACCACTGCAGCATCCCAGGATGATGTGATCAAAATTCAGGTGCTGTACTTATGACCACACACAGACCCCCCCCCCTTGCCAACCTTTCCCCATCTATGTCCTTTGGGCCACTTGCCACCCTGAGTTCTGCCACCCCAACTAACCTTTGCCGTCTTCTTGCTCCTGCTGTTGACAAGGCATGCCTTTGCCCCAGGAAATGTCTGTGCCACACTACTGACCCATGCTGGGACAGGGTTTGCTGGCATGCCACAGATCTGGAGCTGCTTTCTACTTGCTTGATTCTTGCAGCACCCCAGACTGAGGGAGCTAGGTTTCCTGGGCTACTGTGGATCTGGGGCTTTTGATTAAATGCTTCTGCTTCTTGAAATACCACATTTATTGTGCCAATATATCAGAGTGTAATGGTTAATAATTAATGCAGAATCACTTAAATAGGATCTTTGTTATCAGATGCTTAAAGATTTAAAAAAAGCACTCTGAGGATTCAGATCTGTCCAAATGCTAAATCATATTACCCAATTTGGCTTCAACTGCCATTTTTTTTGAACCTAAGGCATCACTAAAGAATTTGCTTTTATTAATAGAAACACTGGTTATGGTTTTGTTGTAGTTGTTTATTTGTTTATTTATTTATTTATTAAATCTATATGCTGTCCATCTCTTTATGTAACTTACAATCAATAAAAGCAACAAGACAAAGTATTAAAGCATTAAAATAATCAGTATTAACATAAAATTGACTTAAAAATTAACAAAGGTGGCACGGAATGGAGAGATGATACCTCTACTCTCTGCCTAGCCAGGGATCATTCCTTTATATATGTGTGTTTGTGTGTGTGTGTGTTTGTGTGTGTGTGTGTGTGTGTTTGTGTGTGTGTGTGTGTGTGTGTGTGTGTGTGTGTGTATGTATCTATCTATCAGTGGTGGGTTCCTAACCGGTTTACTACCAGTTCGCTGAGAGAGGGTGTTTTGTGTGCGCTCAAATGTTTTTGATGCACATGTACTCCCAGGTTACATATCCCTGGCAAACACAATGTGAGTCAGAGAGTGGGTGGCCGGAGTATGTGAGAATTGCTACGGTGCTCTCCGTGTCTCTGGCTCTAAGAACTTGCTGCAGTATCATCTTTCATAATACCGAGGATGGGAAAAGCAAAATGACATGCATGCAAAGGGCATTTCAGATTCTTTTTCCTACAGTTGACAGTGCTGGGTTTATTCGGCATATGTGCCTGGAATATGCAGACTGCTCATTTTGCAGATCGTCTGTCAGCAACTGCTATGGGCTAAGCATTTAAGCAGTTGCAATGTGGCTAATGGCTTCTGTGCCCAATGCTTAATGTGTTTTAGACACAATGAACACATTACAGCTGCAGTTTCTAAAGAGCTTATTGGAAACTAGAGAACCCTGAATCTGTCCATATTCAGAAATCCCGCTAGCTTTAGATTTGCCACTTGCCTTCCCTTTATTTAACAACTATATTTGCCGGCTGAAAACTCCAACAAAAGCTTTGCACTTTGATAATCTGCTTTTTTAAAAAATGGTCCTGAACTAATAATTTAGAGCCTAAAATAACAGGAATGAGAGTGAAATTCAAGCCCCAGAAAACAAATGTTTCCAATGAGCTGTATTTGATGTTTGAAGGCTTTTAATGTAGAAAATAACTCCAAATTGCACACATTGATGCGATCCAGAGGGATGTGTTGACTTTATTTCATGTATTGGGAATGGTTTATGTCTGAAATTATCTGCCTAGCTTTGGTGAAAAGTCTAATTATTTTATTTACTATAAAAGTAGCTAGAATGAAATATGACAGAGTCTTGTCCCACTCCTGTTGGCCATTATGGTAAGAGTGCAAATTTTCTGTTGTGGTCATTTAGCAATAAAATATTGCATGATATTCATACTGCAGTATAATGAACTATCCATTCCTCTATCATTGATAGAAATTAATAAAGAATACCAGTGAGCTATACTTACTTAAAGGTAAAGGTAAAGATTTCCCTCACACGTGTGCTAGTCTTTTCTGACTCTAGGGGGTGGTGCTCATCTTCGTTTCAAAGCTGAAGACCCAGCACTGTCCGAAGACGTCTTCGTGGTCATGTAGCCGGCATGACTAAATGCCAAAGGTACACGGAACGCTGTTACCTTCCCACCAAAGGTGGTTCCTATTTTTCTACTTGCATTTTTACATGCTTTCTAACTGCTAGGTTGGCAGAAGCTGGGACAAGTAATGGGAGCTCATTCCGTTATGCGGTGCTAGGGATTCGAACTGCTGAACTGCCGACCTTTCTGATCGACAAGTTCAGTGTCTTAGCCACTGAGCCATCATGTCTCTTGATACTTAAGAACACCAAAATGTACATTTAAATCAGACTCAAGGGCAGCAGAATGCTACAAAAGTTGCGGGGGGGGGGGAGCCAGTTCTCCCAAAGCCATATAAAAGTTTCTAACTAAATGGCACCCAGTTGCATATTTTTTCATCCTCCAACATTGCTTTCACACCCAAGCACTTTCAAAAGAGACCGCCTCCTGCCAATTACCTCCCTAAGACCTATTAGATCCCACAGACTAGGCCTCCTCCGAATTCCATCCGCCGGCCAGTGTTGACTGGCAACTCCATGGGGAGGGCCTTTTCTGTGGCTGCTCTGGCCCTCTGGAATGATCTCCCCATTGAAATCCGGACCCTCACCACCCTTCCGGCTCTCCGCAAAGCCACTAAGACCTGGTTGTTCCGGCAGGCCTGGGGCTGTTGAATTTCCAGCCCCATCTGAGGTTGTGACTGTTGTTGTATTTTAAATTGTTTGTCTTTTATTTTCTTATTTGTATTCCCTTCCCTTTCTGATTGTTAGCCGCCCTGAGTCGCTTGGGAATAGGGCGGCATACAAACTGAAATAATAAATAAATAAATAAATAAATAAATGAATGAATGAATGAATGAATGAATGAATGAATGAATGAATGAATGATTGCCTGGAATCATCATCATCATCTAAAAGGAGGAGGTATGCTAATTAACTCTTCACCTTCCCCCTGCTTTTCCTCTCAAAGCATGTCCTCTCAGCTGCTTTTCCCCCTTATAGGAACAGAGTTAAACATATTTTCAACCTTTTTCTTCCATACAAACACCAAGACTAATTTTGTTTTTAGAGGTTTTGACGTCCTATTTTGGTTGATGTTTAGGGAATCCTTGAAGAACATGTCAACAACTTAAAAATAGCTGATTTCTCTGTCACAAAAAAGTAAAACCTAAGGAGTGGTGCAGTGGCCTAGAAGTGGAGCTCTCTCCTCACAATCATGAAGCTGTGAGTTCCTTCCTAGGTAGAGGCAGATATTTCTCTCTCTAAGCACAATGAAAATATATCTGCTGAACAAAACTCCCCATTAGTGACAGGAAGGGCATCTGGCCAGTAAATACTCTGCTAGCTCCATTCAGTTACCCAGACTACACCCTGCAAGTGATTATGGAGTTGTTAAAAGAAGATGATGATAAAAATGTAAAACCTAAACCACGAAAAAACTTTTAGCTTTTGAAAGACATATTGCAACATTCTGCTGCGTAATTTTCAGTTTAGTTTGTATCCTATATACTCCCATTCAATTCCTTTATCAACATCAGGGCAAGCACACAAGTCTGTTCGGCTACAATATATACATAAATTATTAAATATCATAAGACCTGAAAACAGTTAATTGGCAAAATAAGATAAAAGTTAGGCAAAGACAGGGAGAGGGCAAGACATGAACAACAGGCAAGAATTTACATTCTCATCAGTCGAAGGCACAGAACTTTCCAGAGCCACTGGAAACAGTACTGTGAATAATTAGCATGGGAATCCCAAAATGAGTGGCCTTTAGTTATTCAAATTTCAAACCTTTTATATAGAAAGCTCTAACAGCTTAGAGATAGAAAGAAGGGCACTGGGCCATCCTTCCTTTGTTCTGCCTCATGAAGTAAAATGAAGTTAAGTAGATGAAGTAAAATGAAGTAAAGTAGATGAAGTAAAATGAAGTAAAGTAGATGAAGTAAAATGAAGTAAAACAATACAATGAACAGAAATGATGCATCCAATAATGAATAAGAGAAAACCATAGAAACATACAACAGCAACTTTGTTAATGCCAGACAAAGTACTGATAAATTCTAGCCGGAGCCCTGAGCCATCACAAACTGACGTTATTCTGATGGTTTCTTTGATAACTGCCTCTAAGAACTGAGGCAAATTACCTCTCCCGTCATCACCCTTTCTGCATGCTGTGAAGATGGAGAGAGAACATTACAATGATGAGAGAGCACAGAAAGGAGCTAAATCCCATTAATGATGTGCCTGGAAGTTTCAAGAATCACTGGCTCCTTTTAGTGTCTTATCTTGGATTTTGGGGAGTGAGGACAAGAATTGCTGCTCTTGCTCTGAGAAGCTTCATGATTACATTGATAAGGTAACATTTTCATAAAGCCAATTAGAAAGAAAGCAACACTTTCTTGCTTTTACTCAGCAGCCTTTTGGGAAGCAGAAAAAGAACCCGTGTGCTGTCAGGACTCTTGGGGGAAAAAAAGTAATAGGCAAGGAAAGAAGCTTAAGTTTCATCTGAACCTCTTTAATATTACTGAAGCCATTTGAAGGGGAGAATTCAGTTTAACCTTTTATGTAATGGAGCCAGCTCAATAACGCAGCTTAAGATAAGTGGACATATTCACTCTTGTGGAAATAGCCCTTCAAATAGTATTTGCAGATGAAATTTCTTTTAACTAGCTGTTTTGAAAGAGATACCACCTCAAATGTTAAGAGCCAGAAGAGACTACGCTTTTTTGGTTGAAGAACTCAGAAATCGTCAGATACAGTATAGATGGGATGCACCATTCGGCATCATATTTACATTTGATAAGCAAAGGTACCGCCTCAACTCTGTATGGAAAGCCCGAGATTTTTATTATAATATATTGAAGGCCGGACACCCTGCACCATCTGGACCTAGAGAAAGACCACAAGAAGGACAGGATAGACAGCAAACTATACAACCACCAGACAAGATGGAGCATCTCTCTTCTCTAGAAGTGCAAGGTGCTATGGAACCAAGACCTAGCCGCATGACTACTAGACGTATGGAGAAACAAGCTAAGAAGCAACAGCATCAACAATCATCGGCCATCGATCAAGGAACTACAACAACAAATCTGGAAGCAGTGGGAGGAGCTAGACCTAAGGTTAAACAGGCCGTGCAGGAAGCTCTAAAAATGCTTCAACCAACCAAAGATGACAACTAAGATTTTAACATGGAATGTCAACGGACTGAACTCTCCACAGAAGAGGAAGAAAATATTTCATTATCTTAAACAGTTTAAGAACGATGTAATTTGTTTGCAAGAAACTCATATCAAGTCAACTGATCAAAAATATTTGATCAACTCAAAACTTGGTCAACATTTTGCAGCTTCTGCTATGGAAAAGAAGAATGGTATAGTTGTATACTTAAGAAAAGATATGAAAGCTGAATTAATAGAAGCAGATCCCTTCGGAAGATATATTGCTTTAGACTTAATCTTAGAAGGGAAAAAGACATTACTTTTGGGAATTTATGCTCCCAATCAACAGCAAGATAGATTCTATAGAAATCTTCATGCTAAATTAGTACAGTGGGACTATAGTTCCTGTATACTATTGGGTGACTGGAATGGAGTGATAGACACTAAGAGAGATAAGAAGATTTCCCGCCTAAATACCAAGATGCGAGCAAAGTTACCCAAATCTTTCTTTGACATTATGGATGATTTTGAATTGAGAGATATCTGGCGAGAAAGAAATGCAGAGGAATATGACTTCACTTTCTTCTCGGACAGGCATCAATCCCTTTCAAGGATTGATTTTATTCTAACCACTAATGATTTGCTTTCTAGGGTCAAGAAAACAAAGATTGCAGCTAGAGTCCTTTCGGACCATAACCCAGTTTGGATGGAGTTGGGAAGGGTAGTGCAGGCAAGAAGGTTTTGGAGACTGAATGAAAATTTATTTAGATATGAAAACTATATTAATGATTGTAAAAAATTACTATCTGAATATTTTGTTTTGAATATGAATAAGGGTACATCTATGGAATTTGTATGGGATGCAAGCAAAGCGTATATGAGAGGAGTTTTGATGAATATAAATAAAACACATAGAAATAAGCAAGGGTTAAAACGAACAGAACTGGAAGAGGAAATTAAGAGAAAAGAGCTGGAGTTAACAAGGAAACCAGATGATACAAAGGTTAAGGAAGCTATTAACATATTAAAATCTCAATTTGACATGTTGATCTCTGACCAGGTAGCTACTAATTTATTATATGCAAAACACAATACTTTTTGTAATGCAAACAAACCTGGCAGATGGTTAGCTTATCAGATTAGGAAAAAAAGGAAAACTCGAAATATATCTAAACTGATTTACAGAGGGAAGGAGGTGTTCCAACAGGAAGAGATTCAAAAGGCTTTCTGGGAATTTTTTACAGAACTGTATAAAGGGGATAAAATTAATGGTTTAGACATAGACAAATATTTAGACAAGGAGAAAATACCTTCAGTTAGAGAAGAACACAGGCAAAAATTGAATCAACCAATAACCTCGGGGGAAATCCTGCAGGTAATTAAGCAATTAAAGCCAGGGAAAGCACCAGGTACAGATGGCTTGACAGCGGTTTACTACAAAAACTTACAGTTAGAAATGGTAGAACCTCTTAGAGAATTATTTAATATGATTCAAACGGAAGGTAAAGTCCCTCCATCTTGGAAGACAGCGTTTATATCTTTGATACCCAAAGAAGATCAAGATACTACTCAACCCAAAAATTATAGACCCATTTCATTACTGAATGTAGATTATAAAATTTTTACTAAAATATTAGCAAATAGGTTAATGTTGGTCATTCAACAATTGATACATACGGACCAAACAGGTTTTATACAAGGGAGACAGATGAAAAGTAATGTTAGATTAATTATTAATGCATTAGAATATTTGGGAAAGAACAACCAGATCCCTGCTGCGTTTATATTTCTGGATGCTGAGAAGGCCTTTGATCGAATTAATTGGCAATTTCTGTTGAAGATACTGCAAAAAATGCAGATAGGAGATAATTTTTTACAGTCAATTAAAGCAATATACCAACAGCAAACAGCACAAATCATAGTCAATGGAAGTCTAACAGACTCTTTTCAAATTGGAAAAGGTACAAGACAGGGCTGTCCTTTGTCCCCATTATTATTTATTATAACTTTGGAAGTATTGTTGAATGAAATACGGGGCCTGGATGGTTTAAAAGGGATCAAGATTAGGCAGCAAGAATATAGAGTCCGCGCTTTTGCGGATGATTTGGTCATAATATTGGAACAACCGCAGGAATCCAGTATGGTTTTAATGAATATGATTAATCAATATGGTCAAGTGTCGGGCTTTAAAATAAACTTAGGAAAAACCAAAATATTAGCTATAAATATGAATATTAAACAAAAGGAAGAATTAGGAGTGATGCTAGGATGTGAGGTAGTTAAAAAAGTCAAATATCTTGGAGTTAACATTTTAACTTCAAATGGGAAATTATATAAGTATAATTATGAACCACTTTGGCATAGCATACAGACAGAGATGAAAAAATGGGAGAAATTGCACTTATCTTTGCTGGGTAGGATAGCGGCAGTGAAAATGAACATTTTACCAAAATTTTTATTTCTCTTCCAAATGTTACCTATACTTAAAAAAGATGCGAACCTTTTAGAATGGCAGAAGAGTATCAACAAATTTGTGTGGGCAGGAAAGAAGCCGAGGGTAAAGATGAAAATAATGCAAGATGTACGTGAGAGAGGAGGATTGAAACTACCTAATTTAAAACTATATTATGATGCAGTGGCATTATCTGTAATTAGTGATTGGATTCATTTAACCAATGATAGAATATTGAACATTGAGGGACACGATCTGGTATTTGGTTGGCATGCTTACCTGTTATTCAACAAAAAATTGGATAAGACCTTTAAAAGTCATATTTTAAGAAATGCTTTATTGCGGGTCTGGAAGAAATATCAATATAAATTAAATGACAAGATACCCATGTGGGCAATTCCTAGACACGCAATTGAAAATATGAATACAGCACAAAAACAGGACAGAATTACTTACAGACAGCTTCTTACCTCGGAAAGGGGGGTATTACAATTAAAATGTTTAGAGGTATTAAAAGAGGAGAAGGTAGTTCAAACATGGTTCCAGTATGGGCAATTACAGGCTAGGTGGAAAATAGATCAAAAAATTGGTTTTATTCAAGTTGAGGATAATCTGTTTAAACAAATAAGAGATCAAAGCTTAATGCATATAAAGAGGATATATAATGTATTAATACAGATGGATTCGGAAACAGAATTAGTTAAAGATTGTATGATAAAATGGGCTCAAAATATTGAGGAACCAATAATGTTGGATACATGGGAAAGAATCTGGGTAAGAAATGTGAAATTTACACAAGCTCAAAATCTGAGAGAAAATTTTTACAAGATGTTCTATAGATGGCATTTAGATCCTAAAAAGTTGGCCTCTATGTATCCGAATGTACAGCCTAAATGTTGGAGGTGTGGTTCTCTCGATGCTACATATTATCATATATGGTGGACCTGCCAAAAGGTTAAGGCATTTTGGATAAAAATATGGTGGGTCATGCAAAATGTTTTTAAAAGAAGGATAAAGTTTAGTCCTCAGTTATTTTTACTAGGTATATGTACTGATTTTACAGTGGTAGAGACCAATTTGACTCTGCACCTGATAACTGCAGCAAGACTGTTGGTGGCGCAATATTGGAAGAAGGAAGACTTGCCTACAATCCAAGAATGGACATTGAAAGTAACAAACTTAGCTGAAATGGCTAAAATATCGGCATATCTCAAAGATCATTCAAATGAGAGATATAAACGAGACTGGAAAAAATGGATTGACTATATACAAAATAAATACGGGACTAAGAAATTCCAGTTAGCCTATGCTTAAGATCAGAAATGATTTAAACTGTTAAAAGTCAGTTCAGTAAGAAGAAGCTAAGGTCAATCTAGAATGTCATTAATTTCTTTATTTCTTTTTTCTCAATAGATTTTAGACTGTGTTAGTTAAAAATCCATACCGTGTACGGGTTCTGGGAAGTCGGGGGGGGGAAGGAGGAGGGGGGGTGGGGGGGTGGAGGGAGGGAGGGATACACAAAAAAAAATTGTACTTCAATGTCTTAATGATTGACAAATGATGACATATTTGTGTTTGTTTTTTTTAAAGAAAAATAAAAAAGTTGAAGGTGAAATTTCTTTTAACTAGGGTCAGAGGAAAATGAAAAAAAAAATAGAAGTGATCTTTGGGGAAAAAAAAACTGGACATACTTTTAAATGTAAATTATTATTATCCTTTTTTA
This sequence comes from Thamnophis elegans, assembly GCF_009769535.1. Taxonomy (NCBI): domain Eukaryota; kingdom Metazoa; phylum Chordata; class Lepidosauria; order Squamata; family Natricidae; genus Thamnophis; species Thamnophis elegans. The sequence goes on from NC_045548.1 coordinate 20,623,023, forward strand.
ATTTGTGGACATGAGCAAGAAACACTTTTGTGTTTATGTTAGAGAAAAGTAATCCAAATGTAGATGAAATTTGAAAGAGGACTGCATAGTCTAACCCATTTTCTCACAACTATTAGTAGTAAGTAATAGCACTTAGACTTATATACCGCTTCACAGTGCTTTACAGCCCTTTCTAAGTGGTTTACAGAGTCAGCATATTGCCATCAACAATCTGGGCTTTCATTTTACTGACCTCAGAAGAATGGAAGGCCAAGTCAATTTTGAGCCAGTGAGAATCAAACTGTTAGCAGTCAGCAGAATTAGCCTGCAATACTGCATTCTAACCACTGCACCACCAAGGCTCTTTTTACATGGCATTTGGTGGGGAAAAATTAGAACTCGAATCAGGGTATAACAAGTCTGAATCAGAAAACAGTAGCAGTTGCAATCAGACCACTCTTGGTTGCTTCAATGAGTACAATTCTTGTGATTAGGTCATCTTCAACACTCCATCATAATGGCTTGAATGGAGGATGAATAGAAGCAAATGTCACATTTTGTTCACACTATCAGCAAATTGTGACCCACTCCTAGGGCTGCTATAACTTCTGCACATATTAATCAACTTAAACAGATTGGTTATTATTTTTCAATATCTCAGATTACATGACCTTTTCATTTATCTCCCTCTTTCATCTATGCTTTCTCCAAACATACTTCACACAATAATTTTTCAGTTTCTTTAATCAATCCTCCCACAATTTATAATATTAATTAGTTTTTCTCTGACTGACTTGTCTCCTGTTGGGATCTAGCACTCAGGTTTCGGGTCAATATTTCATTGTATCATTTGGCATGTGATGCAAAGGTTATTAATTTACTTTAGACTGATTTCATTTCTTTCTTGTTTATAAAGGCTATAGAACAGTACTGTTTCCACACTCTGCAAAGTTTTATGTGAAAGTTGGCATAAAGACAACATAAAAGATCAACAGCCAAGAAGCCAAATCATTCTAGACAAATAATAATCATGGGCACTAACTAGCACGCTGATCCCGATGCCTACAAAGATATCCACATCCTATGAGCCTCTCCAAAACCTTCCAACCTAATCTCAACAGGAATGATTTTCAAAAGGGCAGTCCCACAAACAGAAAAAGCCCGTTTCTGGATCCTGCAAGGTGACATTCTTTGGCTGATGGGACCACAACATGCCTCTACTACTGTATCTTTGAGGTGGTAGAAATAAAATTATGGAAGTGGTTCCATAAATAACCTTGTCATATGCCATGTAGTTAGTGATTTAGTAGATAAAACTATCTTTTCAGAAACAGATAAATTGCACATTTCCAAAATCTAGTCCTTAATATCAGAAAGTATGTTACTTTTCCAATTTACCAACATATTTTTTCTAGCCCTCCCCAACTATGCCTAATATAGCCACAGTTATTAAAAAAAAGTAAATCACAAAACAAATCCTGTGGATCAATGAATACCCCCCCCTCTCTCTCTCTCTCTTTTTTTTTACATTTCCAACAAAGAAAATTTGGAATCTATTCTTGGGAACTCTAATAAACTTGAAATTGAATTTTTTGTTGCTTCCAATCTCAAGTCATTTGCTAACAGCATTTTAAGAAATTGCAACTGTTGATGCAATGATATTGGATAATTCAGTTTTTAGTCCATAGATTCCAGTGACATCAACTTTAAAATATTCCTTAACTTTTGATATGTATATGTTGCAGATTTAATTACAGTTGTGGGTTCTATCAAATAAGGTATCTTTGAATTAGCCAAAGTGTATGGACCACATCAATCCATTGCAATTTGTTTCCTGCCTAGGCAGGGGGTTGGACTAGAAGACCTCCAAGGTCCTTTCCAACTCTGCTATTGTATTGTATTGTATAAGTATAAATTTGGTGTAGTGTTAAGGCATCAGAGTAGAAACTAGGTGACTGTGAATTCTAGTCTCACTTTAAGCACAAAGCCAGATGGGTGATTTTGAGCCAGTCACTCTCTAGGAAAGAGGCAATGGCAAACCATTGGACATGATTGAACAAGGAAAAAGAAAATTAAAAATATTGCCATTGTTGTGGATTAAGAATTCTATGTGATGCTGAGAAAAATCTTTAATATAATCATTATATATTAAATTATTTAAATTATCTCAGATGCCACTTATAAAATCCAATAAAAGATTTTACTACTTATTTTTTAAAATAATTCTTCAAAAGAGATAATCATGGGTATCAACATCAAAAGCCAAACTATATCCCAACAGAGTCCAAAGATTTCTTGCACTCCATGGTCCTGTAAACAGAACATTTTTTTCTCTTATATAGTACATTGATCCAAAAACTAGCTATTACGTTAATGAAATAAACCTTCTTGCAACCTTCTGACAAAGTCAATGGGGAAACCAAACTTAACAACCATGTTACTAATTTAGCAACTGCAGTTAAGTGAAGTGATTCACTTACCATATTTTTGGACTATAAGACCCACCAGAGTAAAATACGCACCATGATTTTGAAGACGTAAATTTTTAAAAAAAGTTTTTGCACTCTGCAGGCCTCTCAAACCCTCTGCATGCCTCATTTTTGCAAAAAAAAGGGGGGGGCATGCAGAGGGTTTGGGAGTCTTGTAGAGTGCTCCTGGGGACTGGGGGGTAATGAGCAAAATGGCTTGTTTTTTGCTCACTTTTGTCCTCCCTAGCCCCCAGGAACACTTTGCAAGCCTCCCAAGCCGTCCATTTTTGCAAAGGGGTGGGGTTTTGGTAGGCCAAAAATGCTGTATTCTGTGTATAAGATGCACCCAGATTTTCACCCTCTTTTTGGGGGAAAAAGGTGCATCTTATACTCCGAAAAATACGGTAATAGATGTCTCAAGAAAGTCTCATGAGGCAAAACTCACTTAACAAATTTCTCACTTAGCAACATATATTTTGGGCTCAATTGTTGAGGACTGCATGTATTTTCTTAATCAAAGATTGAGTGTCACATAGCATTCATTTTAAATTATAATACTGTATATTTTAAAACAGATAATAGTGAAAGATGGCTGCATAAGATGAAGGCAACTTGTCAAATAAACATGTTTAATTTTTTTGCTTTAAATGATTTATTTAATCTCTTTTCAAAGTACTTTATTTTCTGAATAGTTTTTATTTTTCTCTATTTACATGTAAGTTAATTATTTCTGGTTTGACTGCAGTGACCACGAATATAGTGAATTAATTGTTCTCATGGGGTGTTTTAGAAGGTAAGATTAACAATGCTGGATTAAGCCTAGCTTTATTTACTCTACGTTTATGTTTTTACTATGGCCAACCAGATCCCAAATGCTGGCTGGGGAATTCTGGGAATTGAGGTCCACACATCTTCAAGTTGCCAAGGTTGAGAAACACTGTGCTAGCATGTTCACAGTTTTAAATTCCACAAAGAAATTTAACAAATTAAATGCATCTTTTGGGAAGAAATTCTTTTATCTGTTGTAAATCTTCTTCCAATCAGATACAAGGGGGAGGAAAACTCCCTGTTCACTCTGTTTATGTCATACTTGATTTTTATATTTCGATCATTGTTACCCCTTAAACATTTCTTCAGATATTCCAGAGGCAGACCTGTATTTGTGTGAGAATAATACATTGGGTTTTTTTGTATTAATTTTTAAATAACCCATGCCATGAAATTTTCCTATCTTTTTTGGGGGGAATAGCACTTAGTAGATACCTTCACTTGACTATGACCTATATAAATACTTTTCCTGGTTAGTTATGTGTAATGCAGAACCCCAACCGCATATATGTGGTTAGATATTTTTGTCCCAACATAAATTCCACAAAAATTGCATGATTCACTTATTTAAATAAATCTTTTTAGATTTCTTCACAGTTTTGATTTTCAGCTTTTAATTTTTTTTGTTTTTGTCTTCTTCGGTAAAGTCTTTTTATTAGTTTATAATAGAAAATACAACAATACAAGCAAAAGCACATAATAGGAAAAACGGGAAGGAAAAGGGAAGAGAAAAGTGTAGAAAAGAAAGGAAAAAGAAAGAAAAGGCATTGGCTTCTGACTTTCTTGGGTGTATAGAATAAGATAGTAACGTCAACCCCCAACTTTTTATTTTACATAGTGGTATAAAATAGCCATTATTATAACAACAAATATATCTAATCAGTAAAACCCAAAATCAAAGTTTCATTTTTTTCTACCTCTAATACAAAGTTTCCAAGTTGAAACAAAAGTAATTGTGTGTTTTTTCTTTATTTCAAAGAAGCCAATTTAGCCATCTCTGCTAACTCCATCAATTTCTGTAGCCATTAATCCATTGTGGGATTCAAAGTGTCCTTCCATTTTTACGTATAAAGTAATCTTGCTGCCGTCAACATATATAACATCAAAATTCCAATTTTCCACCCAAGTCCTTTTCCATTAAACCCAAAAGTTTCTAGTTTTATCTTTACATTCGCTTTAAGAATCTTCTGTATTAGGATATGAATCCTACTCCAATATTTCTTGGCTTTATTGCATGTCCATCCTAAGTCCTTATTTTCCCCTTTCTAAATAGTTTGCTATAATGGGTAAGCTTGGGCAGCTTGCTGCTTGCCTCTGAGTTAAAAGCCTTATAAGCATGTTAAAAATATTGATTTTAGTTCAAAACCAGAGCAAACACACTTCTTTCTTTCTCTGAAGAAAATCCCATTCTTTGCTTACTGATTTTTCCCCCAGTTATCAATCAATAAATAAGCAAGTCTTATTATTCCATGATTCCTTATTTACTCAAATAACCTTTAAGAGGAATTTTACCAAAGGCATTTTAAAAGATCAAGTATACAACATCAATAGGGTCACGTTTAGCTATGTGTGTGGGTATCATTTTCTCCTGTCCCCCCAAAATTATACCCTTACATATTGATGAGAGAGGATTTATTTTTAAAAAATCCAAATGCATGCATGGATCCATGCATGCATACATGCATACATACATACATACATACATACTTATGTAGTTATATATTTATGTATGTATGTGTAGTTATGTATGTATCTATGTATGTATGTATGCATGCATGCATGCATTTGGATTTTTCAAAAATAAATCTTGTCTCATCAATTTGTAAAGGTATAATTTTGGGGGACAGGAGAAAATGATACACACACACACATAGCTAAACATATATACGTAGTTATGTATGTATGTATGTATGTATGTATGTATGTATGTATGTATGTATGTATGTATTTACTTATATATATATATATCAGTGGTGGCTTTCAAATTTTTTTAGAACCTCTTCTGTAGGTGTGGCCTGCTTTGTGGGAGTGGCTTTCTGGCCATGTGACTGGGTGAGAGTGGCTTGCCAGCCATGTGACTGGGTGGGTGTGGCCAACTTGTAAAATGTGGTGAAACTCACTTAACAACGCTCTTGCTTAGCAACCAAAATGTTGGCTCAGAAACTCAGGCATTTGAAGCACGCAGGTCTTAAAGCTGTCAAGTTACAAGACCCTTGCACCCCTAACCCATTAGAAAAAAAGCCCCAGGGGTGTTCACTCTGACTTGACAGCTTTAAGATTTATGGACTTCAACTCCCAGAATTCCTCCTCCAGTCATGTTGGCTCAGGAACTCTGGCATTGAAGTGTGCAAGTCTTAAAGCTGTCAAGTTACAAGACTCTGCACCCCAACCCTTTAGAAAAAAAACCCAGTGGTGTTCAAACTTGAAAGTTTAAGACCTGTGGACTTCAACTCCCAGAATTCCTCCTCTCACTCTTCATCTTGATGATGTGCGGACGGGGTGGGGGGGGGAAGGGAGCTGGAACTGGTTCTAAATGGCACTGTAGATTTGTGGAACCTCTTCTATAGAAGAGGTTAGAAGTGGCAGGAACCCACCCCTGGTATGTATGTATGTATGTATGTATGTATGTATGTATGTATGTATGTATGTATGTATGTATTTATTTAGTGTGCTGCTATCTCATTTAATTTTTTTTCTGTTTTAAAACTTATTACTGTATGTACTTGATTTTTCCATTGATTACAACTTCAGTGCCACTTTTCATGGAACAGACATTAAACTGGCTGGCTAGCAGTTTCTAGGTATCCCAAGGTCCTTTGCAAAATTTGGCATTATATTATGTACGCTACCTTTCAGTCCTTTGACATGAAGCTTGACTTGTGGAGTCAATTATATGTTTTTGCTAGGAGTTACAGAATTTCCATTTGAATACTTTAAGAACTCTTTTGGTGGATGCCACCTGGCTCCTGGAGATAAGTCACTATGTAGTCTATCATGATGTTCTATGATATTTTCTCTTGTTATCTCAATTGGCTTTAGTGGTTCTGATTCTCTTCCTGAGAAAATCAATATAGGCTCAACTATCTCCTATATCTTCTGCAGTTCAGACAGGTGCATAGAATTTATTCTGTTTCTCAAGCTTTTCTATGTCTTTCTTGACCATCCATTAACTTTATTTTCATTTAATAGACCAACTTCCTCCCTGATCATTTTTTCTGCTTTGATCAGGTTTTAATAAATTCTTATTGTTTCCCAGCATTTGTATTCCTTCTTGTTTTCCTTGGCTAAAGCAAGTTTTCTATTTCCTGAAGAAAGCCTTCTTAATTTGTATAGCTTCTTGATCACTATGAGAAACCTATGCTGGCTCCACACATCACTGAACCTTTTTTATATTGTGGAATATATTCAATTGAGGTTCACTTATTATGATTAAAAAATAACCTCCTCTCTCTCTCTCTCTCTCTCTCTCTCTCTCTCTCTCTCTCTCTCTCTCTCTCTCTCTCTCATCTAGCTAGCTATCATATTTAATACTTAATATTTAATAATACAAAAAAGCCTGAGGTTTGGATCAGTATGTATTGGGTTAAATGTATTTTAGGTTTGTTGTTCCAGTGGTGAAAAATATTTTTCAGTGTAATGTTCTTTGAGAATATAACTGTGTATATATATTTTTCCAAGTCCAAGCATTTGATAAGAACATCAGGAAACATATGTTAAATAAAAGCAGAAGTTTGCCTAGTCCAATCAACTTTACCATGAAAATTCACTAGGTAGATGTAAAGCAATAATTAATTTGCATAATCTCAATTTAAAAGCCTGCCATCCCACAAAATGGGTAGCAACACTTGGGGGGGGGGGGATATCCACAGTATGGCTGTCAATTGTGTTGAATTGTGTCGGTGAATATGCATAGGGCAATTATTTGATATTTGTATACAGTAATGATATTGTATGACCTTTCTTTCTTTAAGGATATTAATGCAGAGCATACTTTTAAATAATTGATGCCTATGTTAGAACTCTAAGTCTCCCGGAAGGCGAAAATAGTTTTTGATAGATTTATCAACTCTTTATAAAAACAGTATATTTTTCACAGGGAAAAGAAAAACCACATGACGATTAGGAGCTGATATTGTGCATGAGTAGTAAATCAATTTCTTTAACAGGAACTGCTTAATCTTAGAACTCAGATCAAAATCTCAATCTTGATACTGATTCAGCCACATGAAATATAGCCCCTAGGGTGACATTTTTTCAGATAATTTAGCAGACTTGTTTCTTTTGTTTTTTATATATTCATATTTCAATTTTATATTTTATTACATATCTATCTGTCTGTCTATTATTTATCTATCTATCATCAGGGTACACAAACAGTGATGAAAAAATGTTAGAAATAATGAAACAAAGAAAGGTGTGTGATAACAAAACAAAAATGAATTTATTATAAACCATAAATATTATTTTAGATAATTGTCAGGATAATTTATATCACTGCATTTGTTGTATCTTCATAGTTGCCAGATATATTTTTGAATGCCTGTGGCAAAAACATGTCACAGTTGTAATTTTAATTTTAATAGTGTATTGGCATTTTTCAGCTTCAAAGAATTGATTGTATAGATTATAGTATATTCTTGACAGGGAAATGAATTTGTTCATATCCAAATGCTTCCAAGATGCTTAAGCTTAAATTATAACAACAAAACATTTAATTTTAAGGACTGCTTAGAAGAGATTCTGGATTTTGGAAGCCTTGAATTTTTGTCAGGATCTCCTTAATGCATGCTTAAACAACAACAACAACAACAACAACTGTTATCTGCCAAAAGGTTTAAGTAATGCTTTGCTTCCCTGTCGAAGTTTTAAAAGTAGCTTAAAGTAATTTTTAAAAGTTATAGGTAAGACATATTGAAGGTTTCTTATTAATTTACTATAAAATTTCTACTAGTTAGAGCTGCATTAACAAAAGAATGGTTAAATGAATCTGAATAATGTGCCTTTCCTCCCTATTATAAAATGTTCCTCTCTTTTTACACTATAGAAGCAAAATGAAACCATCCTTTTTAAAAATTGGTGAATTAGCTCTACATAACAATTATTTTCTTTATATACTATTTAATATTATTTTTTTAAAAAAATTGACCTAAATCTTGATTTAATAAAAAGGAACAGGTTTTACTTGCATATATTATCTGGTTTGAAGATCTATTATATGAATTTAGGTTTTTAGGCATATTTATAATTTAGGTTTTTAGGTATATTTATTTTTAGGCATATTTAGGTGTTTAGGCATATTAATAATTTAGTCATGCCAGCCACATGACCACAGAGACGTCTTCGGACAGCACTGCTGGCACTGGCTGTTCGGCTTTGAAACAGAGATGAGCACTGCCCCCTAGAATCAGGAATGACCAGCACATATGTGCAAACCTTTACCTATAAACAAAGTCTACCTAAAGCCAACTAATATTTTATTTTTATCTATAATTTGAAGAAAGGATTAAGACCTATATCACCCGTCCCTGTCTAAAATTCAATATTTCTTATATATACATGACATAAGAATTACCAGGGAATAACTGTTTTCTATCAAAGCCAAAAAACAGTTGTAATTACCAGTGATCTAGGTCTCAAATATATGTCTTTGGAGATTCTCAGTCATCCAGGTCATAGTTGTCCCAAAGGTCCTTTTTCAAGAGGACTTTCTGGTTTTTCTTTGAAGACATTTTGCTTCTTCAGCTCTTGGTGAAGAGAGCTGAAAAAGCTTCTTGGATGAGAAGCGAAACATCTTCAAAGGAAGTCCAATTGGTGTCTTGAAAAGTCTCAAATACATTAATAAAAAATAAATTATATTGATAAATAAGAGCAGTGGGAGAAATGACAATAAACAGTAATTTGCATGCTTATTAGAACCTAGCTTGTTTAAAATCCTAAATGACATGAATATGTGGTCTTGATCTCATCCATATACTTGCTGCTGATAATAGGAAAAGAAACCCTTATATCTTTGTTAATATGATTTTGTTTCATAAGTGGCAATTTGTAGGGCTGACCAAAATGATCTTCTAAATTTCTCCATGCTACTTGATAATTTTAGAGGAAGGAAGGAGAAGTGGGGGTATTGTTATTATTGAATTTTTGCTAAAGCAAGTAAAGGTTAAGGTTTTCCATGTCCAGTTGTGTTTGTCTCTAGAGGGTGGTGCCAGTGGTGAAATTCAATTTTTTTTTTACTACTGGTTCTATGGGCATGGCTTGGTGGACATGGCAAGGGAAGGATACTGAAAAATTCCCATTCCCTCCCCATTCCTGGGGGAAGGATATTGCAAAATTTCAATTCCCATCCCACTCCAGAGCCAGCCAGAGGTGGTATTTGCTGGTTCTCCAAACTACTCAAAAATTCCACTACCGGTTCTCCAGAACCTGTCAGAACCTGCTGAATTTCACCCCCTGGTGGTGCTCATTTCCATTTCTTAGCTGAGGGTGCCAGCATTTCTGAAGACACTTCCATGGACATGTACCTCTGCATGAGCCAAGGAGCGCAGAATAATGTTAGCTTCCCACCAAAGAAATACCTATTTATCTACTCACATTTGTATGCTTTCAGACTGCTAGGTGGACTGGAGCTGGAGCAAGTAATGGGAGTTCACCCTGTCACATGGTGTTCAGGGGTAATGTCTAGCTGTTGTCTTAAACCAGTATTTAAAGCAGGGCTGTCAAACTCCTGTCTCATGGGCTGGATGTGTCACATAACTAGCCATGCCCACACCTGGTTTACCAAAGGGCAAAAATGTCCCAATACATCACATGATGCTGCCATGGCAACATGAATTTGACACCCCTCTCTAAAGCATGTAAAATCCTCCTAACAGTTTGAAGAGACAACAGGAGCATTATGTTCTCCAAAATAATGCATGAATTAATGTTATATAAGACTATTTTCTCCTTCTCCTTCTTTCTCTATCATTTACACCTATAATAAAATTAGGGAGGATGGTACATAATCCATCAATGAAATCAATTTCTTAAAATAATCCTCTTTTTTCCAATGGAACCACCAGTGGGAACATTTTACATGACATAGAAAATAGGAAAAAAGTGAAAAATGTTACAAATAGGTCATTGGAACAATGATATGTAGATGCAATTTTGAGTTTCAAATTAGGGATAAATCCTGTCAATATTTTACTGCCTCACTCAATAGTATCCACTAAATAAAGTCACTAACTGTAGCTCAATGTCAAGTATGACAGACAGGTCTTTTGCATTCAAATAATAGCTTACTGAAAAAGTAGGGAGGGGGAATGACCTCAGGCTTGCCAGTTAGCCTATTAATTTTTTTCTTCTACAAACACTCCTTCCAAAATTATAATCAATTCCCATAAGCTTAAAGCAACACCATCAATACAGGAAACATTTATTTGTAGATTTGTAGATTTATTATAATTTATAGGCCGCCCTTTTCCCTGAGGGGACTCAGGGCGGCTTACAAAAACACGGGAAAGGGGGTACAAAGACAAAAAGCATAAGACAGTACATAATATTAAAAAATAGAGCACAACATTCATTCATCATTCGGGAGGGGACGAACTAAGATTTTTATCCCCAGGCCTGACGGGATAGCCAGATCTTAAGGGCCGTGCGGAAGGCCTGGGCGGTGGTGAGGGTGCGGATCTCCACGGGGAGATTGTTCCATAGCGTCGGAGCTGCAACTGAGAAGGCTCTCCTCCGCGTAGTCGCCAGTCGGCACTGACTGGCGGATGGAATTCGGAGGAGGCCTACCCTGTGCGATCTGATGGGACGCAGGGAGGTAATTGGCAGAAGGCGGTCTCTCAAATAGCCAGATCCACTACCATGGAGCGCTTTGTGAGTGGTAAGTAGGACCTTGAAGTGCACCCGGAGACCAACAGGTAGCCAGCGCAGCTCACGGAGGATCGGTGTTATGTGGGCGAACCGTGGTGCGCCCACGATCACTCGCGCGGCCGCATTCTGGACTAGCTGAAGTTGCCGGATGCTCTTCAAGGGCAGCCCCATGTAGAGCACGTTGCAGTATTCCAGCCTAGAGATCACAAGGGCTCGAGTGACTGTTATCTTATATTCATCTATTCTGAGAATGCTAAGAAGTCTTATGGGCTTTTAGGGTTGACATAATAGTACATACCTTCATGCTAGAGATTAGTATCTGACAAAGTTGTCTACAAGAAATATCATTCTTTGACATTTTCATTCCTATTTAACTCATAAATTTTACATGGGTTATAGGATTTCATTCACATCGCAATAGCTGAAAAAGCCAGAAAGAAAAGCACATTGCTTTGACTTTTTAAAATATTTCTGTTTCATTAGTTACCATCAAAAATGGTATAAGCCATGGTTTCTCAAATTGTAAGTTGTAAACTCCCTTGGGAAGGTGAGACAGAGTACAGGGAAGATGTGAAGGACCTGCTAGTTGTATTGTTGCAATAAATCAACCATTCCCAAAGTTTTATTCAATTTAGAAGAGGTGTGTACAGTAAGATCACATTAAAGGGAGGTGTGATATCAAAAAGTACAAGAATCCCTAGTATAAATGATTGACTGGATGCATGCTTTTATAACCCAGGACAGATTTGTCTAAAGGGCTATTTAATGCTTTAAAATCATCTCTTTGACCCCCAGATCTGCTCTTTGGTGAAATGATTTTCAAGGAGGCTTACAACACACTAAAATAATGAAACCATGCCACATCTTTTCAGAAAGACAGTATATTTTGCTGAGCTCAGTGGAGTCCATTTAATCACAAAATTCTAAGTCCTCCCAAATAGGAATTGAATGTGGTATCACTCAAAGCAGTTTTGTATCAAAATGACTGTGTTTCTAGGGCTGTCATTTCAGGGGTAGATTGCTGCTGGCATTACTGCTGGTTTGGTACACATGCCCATGCGCAGTTGCCCATAAATAGGTCTGTGCATGCGCAGAACATTACTTTTTTTTAAAAAAAACATGCTGCACCAACTGGGGAACTGGTTCAAAGGCATGGCAGGCCTGGGTTGCTGCCAGTTCTGGCAACCCAAGTCAGCAAACCACTCCGGATTTGACTGAACCGATCTGAACTGGTAGGAACCCAGTGTCATTTCCTTTTTCATACATGTCTATAGAATTCTTGTTTTAGGCATAGGTTAAAGTTATTTTATTTATTTATTAGACTTATATACCGCTTCATAGGGCTTTCAGCCCTCTCTAAGCGGTTTACAGATTTTTAGCAAATTGAGTCAGCAAATTGCCCCCACAGTCTGGGTCCTCATTTCACCCACCTCGGAAGGATGGAAGGCTGAGTCAACCTTGAGCCGGTGAGATTTGAACCGCTGAACTGCAGATAACAGTCAGCTGAAGTGGCCTGCAGTACTGCACCCTAACCACTGCGCCACTTCGGTTAGGCTACCCAGGGGGATACATTGCCTGAACAGTTTGCCCATGGTACTTTAAATGTAACAATAAAGATAACATTATGAATAGGAAACTGAATTTCAATATTTGAACTGAAGTCCTTCTCATTTTTCCTATTACCGATTCCTTTAGCATTTTATGACTATCATTTTGTTGTTTGTATCTTATGATTTATGTTGATTGTTTTATTTAGTATCTCATGACTATCACTGAGTGCTGTATCTTATGATTTATGATGTTTATGATCACAATTTATCACTTGTTGCTTGTGAGCATTGAGAGTTATGCACCAGAGACAAATTCCTTGTGTGTCCAATCACATGTGGCCAGTAAAGACGTCTATTCTGTTCTAAAGATTATTAGTTATATTCAGCGTGTTTTACTCTGCTCTGTGGAAACTTCACAGAGGAGGCGTTCGAACAAAAAAATGGCAAAAGAAGGAATAATCCCTCTTTTTCCTCTGTCTAAAATTGGTTGGTGTTAACATTTTATATGATTCATGTTTTTTTCAAATCTTCAACAAAGTTGAAGTTTAATGCAAAACACTGCTAGGCACCCACGCCCACATTATTAACTATCTCTGTAATAGTGTTTTTTAACAGTAGCATTCTTTTTCCAATTAATATTTCCAGTCTGGTGTCTTAATATATTTTTTAAATTACAGTATTACTTGTCTAATTACCACTGCATTTTAATATAATTAATTTGGCTTTCAGTGCATTGCCTGACATTTAATGCATACTTATGTCTACTCCAGAGTTTTTGAGGAACTTATTTTTTGAGAAACTCCTTCCCCCGTAATTTTTTTAAAGAAAAGAAATAGACAGATGTTAAATGTATGACTCCAGTGCCAAAAGAATGATTTATTCTGATGAAAAGAATGCTTTCCATTGTCTTTTTCTCTTTTTATTTTCCCAATCTAATGCTGCAGTAGCATTTAGAAAAAAAATCTTGAGCGATAAGATATCCGATTTCATTGCAAAAAGAAGCAAAACATGATTAAATAAAGACTTTTATTTCCAGGCTTAATGGAAGGATTGAGTAATACCAGATAAATATTGCAGCACTAAATGAATACTTCCACTAATTTAATAATCAGGAAAAAAATATCCACAAAGGAGTGGAATAAACTAAGATGCTGTATAACAGCAGTTTATACGAGAAGTTAAAAGAGCATGGATACTAAACTGTTTGAACCAGAAGCAATGAAGCTGTTTGAAGATGGTACTATCCATGAAAGTAATGTATTTTAAAGAATAAATCTGTTTCCAAATAGCCACTTTATAAAACTATAAGTTTAATATATAATATAAAATTTCAGTGCTTGTTTCTTTGCTTTAATTTTTTTGTATTTTTATTTATTTATTTATTTGTCAACATGTACAAGGTAACAGGTATTAATATAGACATGGACATTTTCTCATGAGATTGGTACAAATAGACAGATATAAATAAGTGTAACGTGGCCATGAACACAAAAAAAGAGTACGTATCAATGGGGACAGTAGGAGAGGGATGGTAGGCAAGCTTGTGCGCTTATGCACGCTTCCTTTTTGCAAGGTATTTTGAATCCCTATGGTTATGTAAGAGGAAAGCTGTGTTAATCGGCGTTAGCAAGAAGAAGTGTGGCAACACATTTTCCAGGGAAAAAAGTTTTTAGTCAAAAGGAAACATTGTTAGGAGAATCTTTGTGGTGAGATGAATGGCTATGTAATTTGTTGAAACAATCAGATTCAGATAAAACTGCAAAGTAATTTTGTCCATTGGATTTAAAAGAAAACAAGAAAATTAATGCCAGACAAGTCAGATCTAGTGCAATAGTATCAGATCTAGTGCAATATTAATATTTCACAATTATGGTGTGATAGTCAGCTCAGCAATTCTCAGCAATTTTGTGTGCTTTAGAAGAAATCTAGTGATCAGGCAACCTACTGTTTAAAAACATTATTTTAAATATTTGCATAAGCCTGTCTGCTATTCTGCATATCACAAAGTGTTTGTTTGTTTGAGGGAGGAACCAAACCATTGGATGTATGAAGCTATGGATTAAGAAGAAACATTCTTCTTCCTTTTTCTTGTTTTTTAAAAATATGTATTTTTCTTGTGAAACTGCAAAAAGAAATCTTCCAAAAAAGCCTAAAACAGACCCACAATTATGTAAATATTGGGAAATCTTGTATTAGAACTAGTGCTTCTTTTTATTAGTTTCAGTGAGGCCCTAAATGTTTCTCTGCAGATATTGGTCTCTTCAAGATATTGTATTTTAAGATTTGTCACTATACATTCCTATTTAATGCTTACAGATACATTTTGCTCAGTATCATACCTGCATTTGTGGAATTGCTGAAATTTCAACCAGGATGATTAGGGACTATAGACTAAAACATATGAAGAATGGTTATAGGAACTGGGCATGGCTAGTCTAGTGAAGAGAAGGACCAGGAGAGACATGATAGCAGTGTTCCAATATTTGTGGGGCTGCCACAGAGAGGAGGGGGTCAAGCTATTTTCCAAAGCATCGAAGGCTAGACAAGGAATAATGGATGGAAACTGACCAAGGATTCAATCTAGAAGTAAGGAGGAACTTTCTGACAGTGAGAATGATCAATCAATGGAACAGTTTGCCTTTGGAAGTTATGAGGGCTTCATCACTTGAGACTTTCAAGAAGAAATTGAGCTGCCATTTGTCAGAAATGGTGTAGGGTCTCCTGCTTGAGCAGGGAGTTGGACTAGATGACTCATAGGTCCCTTCCAACTCTGTTAATATGTTCATCAAACTATAGCTTAGTCTTAAATATGCCAAAATATAGAAGATATGGAAGAACTGAAGTATAAGAACTATTTTAACCACAGGAATCTTCACCACCGCAACTTAGCACCATTCCCCCCCCCTCAAATAGTACTGCTTACTAAATCAAGCCCATAAGTACTTTCCAATAGATTTTTTACCCTAGAAGTTGAATATAAATTTAAATAAATAAACAAATACAATATCTTATTTAAGTGATGAGCTTCAGATATTAAAACTACCTAGCAAGATAGAGAGTTACGTTAATTAAAACAAGTTTTTTTTTTTACAAATACGCAATGGAGTTCAAAAATATATTCCCTATTAATTATAAATGATCAATGCATGGGGAATTAATATTCTTCTATTTTAAATACCTACAAAGGGAGAAAAGGGCCATAAGGTTCAGGTAATTATAAAAGATGACAGACGTTAATATTCATATAGAAGCATGCTAGTGTCAATGCAGAGAACTGACATCCCATTATAAACAGACATTCTTCTTCCAAGGAAGGAAATGCTCAGTGTGCATGTCTACTCTGTGCACACTTCAGAATCTGAGTGCCTGACAAAGATGCCTTGTTTAGCATGCACAAAGATGGCTTTGAAGCACTCAAGGACAAGATGCTTGTTATATATGAAATGCCTGTGGGTGATCAATTATTAAAGGTACATTCTTAGTTAGTAAAGAGATGTCATAATAGCCTGGCATGAGGTGAATATTCTCATTAAGCACCTATGGTGCTTTGAGGATAAATGTCAAGTTGCATAACCATCTTTGTGAAGAAGATTAATCTTATCTTGTAGGTGTATGTAGGTGTGTGTGTTTCTCATATGAAATTAATTAGCTATTTCATATCAAGTAGCACACATTTCCCACCTTTAATCATATGCATATTTTAGCAAACCTACACCTATCCAATGAAATCATTAATTAAAAAAGGAACCAAAAGTGTGATTTGGAAACAGCTAGAGTAACTTGGTTCCAGAAATAATGACATTTTTCCAACTCTCGGTGGCTTTGAGTCTTACTCATTTATCCAACGTGCATGATTTCCTCTTTATTAAAAATCATAACATTGGTAATTTGTGCTAGATTAATATTGTATATTTCTCCTTGAATAGGATGAGAAAGATCTGTGTGAGTGACAAAGATAATGTTCTCAATACAGTAATATCAAAAGTTGTGGTGTCCTTCTTTGGCATGGGTGAGGTCCCTTTGAATTACAGTTCGCTGCTGGTGGGCACCTACAAGTTTCTTTGGCAAGGTTTTTGTAGAGATGGCTTTGCCATTGCATCCTCCATAGAGTCACCCTGCTGGATTTCAGAGTTAAGGCTGTACTAGAACTCATAGTCTCCTGCTTTCTAGCCTAGTGTCTTAACCATTGGACCAAACGGGCTCTACTATTGCACAATAGGCTTAATTTCACATGCTATAAAATAACATTTAGGATAATCTAATGCAGATTAGAACCTGCATGAAAGGGAGGGTGCCAGATGTTCATGCTGGTTTTAGAAAAGACCAAGGAACAAGAGACATTATTGCTCTGGCACACGGAATAATTTGCAAAACAAACAAATAAACAAACAAACCCCCAAAGACAAGTTAATATGTGCTTCATTGAAAATAGGAAGGCTTTCAGTAGTGTCAGCTGTGTTATATATTTAGGAAAACGGGAAGCCCATAACATTTCATTGTCTTCATGTGAAGTCTATACAAAAGATAGAAAGCCACAGTCCACATGGAACATGGTAAAACAGACTAGCTCCATGTTTACAAGGGAGTATGACTAGGCTGTGTATTCTATCCATATATATTTAATTTATATGCTGAAATACAAATTGAGGGTGGCTAGATTGGAGGAAGGAAAGTGTGGCTTTAATAAATCAATAATGTAAGATGTGCTGATGTCACTACTCAGATGGTTGAAAGTGCAAATGTTTTGCAAGGTCTAGTAATAAAAATCAAGAAGCAGTGAATATGAGTGGGATTCATATAAAGTAAAATGAAGACCAAGCTAATCCAAAAGGGGCAACAACCAGTATTAGAACTAACAATGAAGTTATTGAAGTGGGGGTGGTTAGCTTTGGCCTCTTAGAGTCAACTAAATAATAAAGGACCCATCATGAAATATGTCCTAGAAAAGTACTTGGAGGTCATGGAAAAAATATCCAGGTCAGTGGTGGAATTCAATTTTTTACTACCAGTTCTGTAGGCATAGCTTGGTGGGTGTGGCATGGCTTGGTGGCCGTTTCTTGGTGGGCATGGCAAAGGAAGGATACTGTAAAATCTCCATTCCCTCCCCACTCCCGGGAAAGGTTACTGCAAAATCCCCATTTCCTACAGGTCAGCTGGCACTCAAGAGGCAGAGAATAGATGGGGGTGGGGCCAGTCAGAGGTGGTATTTACCGGTTCTCCGAACTACTCAAAATTTCCGCTACCAGTTCTCCAGAACTGGTCAGAACCTGCTGAATACCACCTCTGATTCAGATGCATGACATATATATATACCTATCAAAAATAGTTTTGTTCAGGCAATGACTTTCTGGAAGCAAAAGTTCAACTTTGAAGAAGAGCAAAGAAAAGTATTGACACTTGGTTTGGTGTTGTAGGGGATTTCTGAGAATATCATGGACATTCAAGAAAATAAACAAATGGATGATGTAACACATAAATTCAGGGTTCTCACTCAAGGCACAAATGACTAAGCTTACATTACCAAATTCTACACATGTTACGGAAAGACCCAGCTCTCTTGAAAAGTCTATAAAAATTTTAAAAGCCACTTCTGTATCATAAGATTCTTGCAAAATAATTATGGAGAAAAATTTTTGTTTGGTATTTGCAAAAATATCCCAGCAGTTCCTATGAAGAATTGAAATGCTGTCTAATAATTTGGCTTGAACTCCCTAAAGCTTAGAAATCCCAAAAAATATTGAGGGAAGAATTCCTGCCAATGGGGAAATCAGCTATCCATAAGTTACACACAATCACAAACTTCCGCCCATAAAAAAGGTTAATTTTATGGTAGCTTCAAATATACTGCACAAATAAGTAGAGATGATGATGATGATGATGATAGTGTTAGTAATGGGGATGGTGGTGGAGGAGGTGATGATGGAAGAGGAGGAGGAAGAAGAAGAGGAAGAGGTATCCCCTACCCTTTTTCTTTTCTTATTGTTTCAATGGATATTTTCAATTTCCCTTTGAATATTATATTTATTCTCTTAAAAATGGTTTAAGCTTCTCCCAGCTTATCATTTATAGTTAGCTTTTCCCATTGATGCATCAAGTTATTATAGATTTTTTTTGTTAACTGTATAAGCATTAATGATCCAGTTCAATGTACTTAAACATAGTCAATAAACTGAGATAAGGTGAAAATATTACTGTTAATATTAAGGTTTTCTCCCAGATAACCTTTTTGATACTTCTATATTCTGCTGTATTAGATAAACAGTTTTGGTACAGAAGATAATTGCCCAGAAATTCCATGGATAAATTGTGAAAGTATTAAGTAAGCTGTGCTTTTTTTTCCAGGTTACATCTTAAAGAAAAATATTTGTAGGTTGCAATTGCTTAAAATTAACTTGAGGAATATTTAATATCATGGTGTTAAATAGATTCAGCTGCACTTCTGCATCATATGATACCATATATGAGATTTTTAATGGTGTTTCTAATGAGAAAAAGATATAAAAAGTCTGAAATTCAAGGTTTATAAAGCACAACTAATATAGGAATATCCCACCTTGGCATCCTGGTTAAAGGTTTTTTGAAAGCAGAATTTTTTCAGTACAAGTATGTCTGAGGGAGATCAATATGGAATTCACTGTTGCAGATTTAGAAAACTTTATTTTTCATTCTTGATAATTATTTGAGTTGTTTCCAAACAATAATTTTCCTTTAAATGGGTTAAATTAGTCTTGAAAATCCATTTAAATTTCACCTTAATTGTTGTCTTCCCATTCCCTTTACCAATAGTGCATTCCAATTTCTATATTAGTTTCTAATGATTTGGGGGACTTTCTTGCAACTTTTATTTAAATGTGGAGGAAGTTGTACTTTGGATTGCATTTTTACTTCATCTGGATAAATATGTGAACTTTTAATATTTAAACTTCCCGAATTAAAAGGTAAAAGTGATGTTCTCAGCTGAAAAAAATGCACACGAAAATGCACGTATTAATAAAAATTCCATCAAATGATATATACTAGAGAAACATTGAAAAGTACATATGTAAGGGAAATAAATATCAGAATAAATGCAATTTTTGTCCTTGTTCAAAATTCAGACTGATGCAGATGTTGGGCAGTAACAGTGTGGAATTGAATACACAGGAAACAGTCATTAATCAGTCTGAAATGTTTTGGTTTTTATTCATTTTCTAAGTACATCTTGACATTGCTTTGCCTTGCCATTCCATTGTCATGACCAACTGCAATGTACCAAGTCTACTTTTTTCTTACCAAGTTTTGAAGTTTATACAATTAGACGTAGTTTGTTGGAAGAGAGAAGAGGGAAAGGAAGGGAATCCATACAAATCCGCAGCAACAAGGGGGAGCAATTCTAACTCCAAAAGGAGAAATTCATTTGGTTAGCACTGACTGCAACGATTTTGATTAAGAATTTCCTCCCCATAAAAAGCAGCATTAATACCAGCATGTCAGGTCCTGTCAGAACATTGCCATTTTGATGATGAGGAGGAGGCTTCATGGGTTGAATGTTTCGCATCTGTTTACTTTTGCTGTAACTGCTTGGGAGTTCGAGGGGGTGGGGGAGAGAATCAGCCATCTGTATAGACTGACTCCCCCTCAGCCAGTTTCAGCCTGGTATTCAAGGTAGTGGTGTCCTGAGAACAACATATTCTTTCCATCCTGCCTCAGAATTTTCAAAACATATTTGCAGCATTTTACTGGCTACTGATGGACATGGAGTATTGGGGTGGGGGTTGAAGGGGAAAGTTAGCTTAACACTTTGTGCATTAATTTCAGACTCTGCTTCACTTCTCTATAGCAGTCACTATTTCTCAGTAAAAGTTCCTTTTGTAATGCAAATTTCAAGAGTTTTATTTTCTTTAAAAGGTAGCTGAGGTCGGTCCTTACACAGCAGTAGATCCTGTTAATAAAGAAAGAACTCACTATATGGAGTCATGGTAGATGTTAGTATGGTTTTGGATGATTTAAAAATGTGAATGATAAGGAAATATTTGAATAGGAAGCTGCTCTGACATACAATAAACTGACACCATCAATGTCCCCTTTATGGTTACAGTAGAGAGAAATATGTCTTCCATTTCAATTTTCCTAAGAGAAGAGTTGGTTTGACATTCTTGAAGGCCTCTTGATAAGGAGGAATTGGAGAATATGGTGTTCCTCCACCATCATAATTTTTGCATAATTTTTCAGAGATTCCATAGGAGAGAAATAACAGCTGTCATCCTGAAACTATCATGAGTTATTTTTTTAAAAGTTACACCAAGTGCAAATTAATTAGAATAAAAGTGTATTTGAATATGACTCAGAGCAATTAACTGGGGTTAAAGTGAAGACTTTATTTCTTTGATCTGAACAATAATATAAGTTTTTTTTTCAAAATAATGTATAATGCTGACATTTTCAGGATATTTTTGGATTGACCTTTGGGGCAATCTTTTTCCAAGCTACTACATGTACTAATGATAACCTATGAAAAACATTACTCTGTTTAATAAAGACCACTGTTAATTATAAACTGTAGACTCAACTAATACAAACTTACTATCAGTTCCATTTCAAATAAAGCAAGCATTTCATAGTTAAATTAAACTGTAATGTCGTACATCAGTAAAATATATCTGTCCTTGTTGAAGTTATTCCAGCTGATTTATTTCAGTAATACATGACAATTTCTTTGGAGTCACATACCATCTAAAAATTATTTTTATATTTTTTTTCTGTAATTTGGACGAAGGTTTGATTCTGTCAGGAGGAGAAGGCAGGCTTCATGGGAGCTAATGCATTCCTAAAGCAGTAGATACAAATAGCTTGGAATTTGAAAAAGAAACAGCTTCTATTCCAAAACTTCTCATTTGTTACTGAACTTAACAATGGTTGGGAATTATTTTGTGGAATGCTCTACCATACTTGTTCCTAAAACATATCGATACCTACAAACTTTTAACACAATTTCTAAACATTTCAGTTCCATTATAAAGACATGTATGTAAGATGGACAGCCATGTAATGTTTTCTAAACACTTTTACAAAAATAAAAATAAAGGCTTCTAGTTGATTGTGGCTCATAGTTTTTCTGAATTTTTTGGTCTTGTAATGTTGAATATTAACAGAATAATAGAATGTTTATTTTACTTCCTTCTTTTTTCTTTCACAGTAGATTTTTTTAGGCCTTTCCTAACGTCCTCATCCCCTGATTTTCTCTTCTGTCCTTCGTTCTAGCAAAGTTTTATGGTTTTTTTTTTAAAAAAATAATTTTATTAAGGATTATATTATGCAAGTAAAACTTATACAACAACAAAATGAATATATATTAAAAAAATTAAATGAAAGGAGAAAAAGAATAAAAAAATAAAAATAGGGGTGAGGGGAGAAAAAAGAAACCACCCCTTCTTCCCTAGCAAGAATTACCACCACCTCTTTATGTTAAAACTAAACATCTTTTCATTCCATATCGTACTACAGTTTCTATAAATTCATCTCTAAAACTTCATAGCAGGAGTTATCAGAAATTATAATGTAAATTTTAAGATAAAAGACCTGTGGTTGTGCAGTGCTTAGAATGCAGCATTGAAGACTAATTCAGCTCACTTCCAGCAGTCCCATTCTCATTGGCTCAAGGTTGACTCAGCCTTCAATCCTTCCGAGGTTGGTAAAATGAGGACCCAGATTGTTGGGGGCAATATGCTAACTCTGTAAACCACTTAAAGAGTGCTGTAAAGCACTGTGAAATGAGCCAAGGTGGCACAGTGGTTAAATGCAGCACTGCAGGCTACTTCAGCTGACTGCAGTTCTGCAGTTCGGCTGTTCAAATCTCACCGGCTCAGGGTTGACTCAGCCTTCCATCCTTCCGAGGTGGGTAAAATGAGGATTGTTGTTGGGGGCAATATGCTGACTCTGTAAACCGCTTAGAGAGGGCTGAAAGCCCTATGAAGCGGTATATAAGTCTAACTGCTATTGCTATTGCTATTGCTATATAAGTCTAACTGCTATTGCTGCATACTTTCCCTTTAAATAAATTCCATTCCCATTTCCTCTCTTCAAATAATCAAGGTTCAGACCCAGTCAAAAACCAAGTAAACATTACCAGAAATATCCTTTGTCATCCAGCTCTTATAAAAAGGCATTAAAATCTCTTCAAATAACAATCCATTAATTTAACCTTAATCAGATACATTAATTTTGCATTCTTTCTTCTTTCTGCAGGCAATCTTTAAAACCTTCAATGAATATTTTAGCATCTGTCTTCTCATAATCTCCTTCTCTCAAGAGTTCTTCATCTTTATCAAAACTCCTTTACACTTCTAATGTAGCAACTCTAGCAAACTCCTCTTGTAGATTCAGTTTAAAGAAATAATCCAAAGCAGTCATCTGCTTTATTATTTTTAGTTCTTCATCAGTTTTGAATTGACATCTTTCATTTGTAAATTCATTGTTTTCATCTCTTTCATGTAAAACTGTGATTTTTAATTCCACCTGTAAATCAGTTTTAGTTTTATTCAATGGAGCTTAATCCTCTGCAATTACACAAGCAATGCTAATGAAGTGTTAAATGGTTAAAAAAAAAACCTCCTGTCACTATGAGTCAAACATTTGCGTCACACACTTCCAGTGGGGCTGCCTAATGGCCAACCAAATTCCTGTAAAACAGAAGAACATTGTGGCTGAAAAGCA
Organism: Thamnophis elegans; assembly: GCF_009769535.1. NCBI lineage: Eukaryota > Metazoa > Chordata > Lepidosauria > Squamata > Natricidae > Thamnophis > Thamnophis elegans. Next base: position 20,646,403 of record NC_045548.1, read on the forward strand.
ACATATTACAGGAATTGGACATCTGAAATCTTTCTGGAATTAAAGAGAGATCTTCAGATTACAGTAACTATATGCTCAGTTCAGCTGCATTTCTGCAAGCAAATGACAAAAAATTTGTTTTGTGGTTAGCTTGCAATTGGCTAATAGCAGATTTTGTCACTTATATGAATTCCAAGTTCAACTAGCTCATGTCTTAATCATTTGAACTTTATATTTTTATTCTTTGACTTTCTTTAAATATTAAGAAGAAAAACTTTATTGAAATCACTGGGTGATTTCAGTTCTTAAAAAACAGTTGATTTTTAGTTTAATCTATATTTTTAATATACAACAAAAATGGTTGATTATTGTTGGCTTTGGAAAGTTTTGGACAGATTGGGGACTCAGATGGACTTGATTTAAGATTTGGATGTTTATTGAAAGGATTCTTTTCCTTGAGAAAAAAACATCTGTTTATGTTCTGTACTGATAAAAAGCCTTTGAAGATTACAGTTATTGGGCACCATATGATTACTTTAAAAGAAACGTCTGGCAAAGAATTTTTGTTAGCACAGAAAAAAAATAAAATGGTAAAAAAGTCTTGCATTTTGCTCTATTTCTTGAATTTGGTTAACTCTTTCCTCATTTGTTGAACTAGATCTTTATTCATTGTATTTATTTTATTTTATTTTATTATTGTATTTATATCCAACTTTATCTCACAAATAACTCAAGATGACAAAGATATTCAACAAATCCTCCTCCTCCAATTTCATTGCTCTGGGATGGGTTGGGCTGAGAGTGAGTGATTGGCCAAAGATCACCCAATTGGTTTTCATGGGTATGGCAAGACCACCACTGTGCTCTTTCTGGTTTCTTCTATGCTTTGGACTGATACTCCCACTTTCTGGCTCTCACACCAGGGCAGGGTGTCAAACTCATAGAATCACAGTGGCATCACATGATCTATCAGGACCTTTTCCCTCTTCACTAAACCAGGCATGGGTTTGGCCAGCCATGACACATCCAGCCCATGGGCAGGGAGTTTGACAGCCCTGCACCAGGGTAACAATCTTCCTCCAGTCACCGTCCTCTATTTTCTTCTGCTCTTTGGATGCTTTTAAAATATTCAGCTTGGAGGTCAGATGGAGTATGCTCTAGCATCAACCCAAGTTGTTTCTTAGAACAGTATTCATAGCAACATCATGTAATTCTAATTACAATAATCAGTCAATACACAATATACACAGCTTTAGCAGAGCCCAGATGAAGGACATTTCCTGAATTGTTTTATATCTTTTCTAAGAAGCCTATTATAGCATTCTTACAACCATACAATGTACGTGCGCTGTTAGACATCCAATAGAGCTTAAACAAAGACAACATGTTTCAATAATTACCAGGGTGAGATATTTTTGTGAAATAAAGGCTATAGGTGAAGCTAAAGTAGTTGAAAGAATTTGAAACAGGTGCAACAACTTAATTTATAAAAATTCTTGATGACAGCAAATATTCCAAATTACAAAAGCTCAAGTTTATCTCAGGTGTGGATTTTATTTTAAATTTATTTAATTGCTAGGGCATAATCAAATTTACTTAAGGGCCATTGGCAAAGACACCAATTACATGTTCATTCCCTTTAATGTCCCTGCTTCATTGTGAAATATTTTAATTTCAGGAATTTATTTGAAAGGAACCTACAAATTAGTTTTCCCTTCCAATATTTTCAGGAAAAACTGTGTGACATATAACATATGTCACCATGTTATATGATGGGTTATGTCATCATCTAACATATGATGGGTTATGTCATCATCCCAAGTATCGTGCTTGTTTAATTGGTAATAATACTATTTGTCTTGTACTAGTGGAATCACACAAAAGTACACAATAGGAAGGAAAGCTACCAATCAATTCCTTCTCCCTTCATTATTCAAATCTTAATATGCTTGGGACAGAAAAAAAAGTTTATTGGAAATTCCTGCTTCAATTGCTACTGGGCTTTGCAGAATATATACAATCTCTCCAATTGTGTAAAGCAAAATGTATTTATTTTGGAGACAGATTTGTTCATTGATTCAACAGTGATAATAGTGAATTGTAGCCTGTAGAGGACACCAATCTCTTTTATATCACTAAAAGTGAAACCAGAAGATGGGATAGTTGATAGCCATGGTGAAGTAGTGAACCACTTCTTGTTTGGTTGGTTGGTTTCTGGGCCAATTAATCAGTAAAATCAACATAGCATGCATGACAAGCCACAATGGCACCAAATGATGATATGCGCATCATGAAGTCATCACACAATGACTTGTTTATATATTTGTGCCAGGACATCCGATCAAAGTACACTTTACATGATTGCAATGGTGGTACCATTTGCCTCTCCATCCCACCCCCAGGATATTTTAGAAAAGGGATTTCCCTGTGGTTGACTAAAAAAAAGGTGCTATTATGATGCTCAAGTAGGAAATTGAATTTAGATTAGGGCCATGAATCCTGGGCCCATGAAATTCTAAATATCACTTATTAATGTCTGAGGTGACTGCAATTTAATTTAGCAACTGGTTGTGCATAATGAAGAGAATGACCTTAATGGAAAGAGCTGTTAATAAAGCAATGAGCAGACAAACTTTACAGAAGCCAAGAGTAAGGTGACCAGATTTTCAGATTGGTAAAGAGGGACACCATTGATGGGGGGGTGGGGACTTGATTAAAAAATTTATATTTTGTCAAAAGGTCACACAAGGTGATTATATGACCCCGGGACACTGAAACCATCATAAATACGAATCTGTTGCCAAACATCAAAATTTTGATCACGTGGCCATGAGGATGCTGCAACGGTCGCTAAGTGTGAAAAATGGTCGCTAAGTGTGAAAAATGGTCATCAGTCACTTTTTTCAATGCCATTGTAACTTTGGTCACTAAATGAACTGTTTGAAAGCTAAAGCTAGCTTGCATTATAATGCCTTATGCTAGCTTACATTTTCAAGAGAGAGAAGCTAAACTCCTTATTAGAATTGAAACAGAAATGAATAGAGTAGAGTGGAGTAGAGTGGAATAGAATAGAATGGAATAGAATAGAATAGAATAGTTTATTAGCCAAGTGTGATTGGACACACAAGCAATTTGTCTTTGATGAATATGTTTTCAGTGTACATAAATAAAAATAAAATAGAATACATTCATCAAGGATCAGAAGCTACAACACTTAGTGATAGTCTCTCTCTCTCTCTCTCTCTCTCTCACACACACACACACACACACACACACTCCTCCTCTGGATTCACTGGGCCGTTTATAAATTCCCCCTCCTGTGCACACCTTCAGCCTCTCTCTCTCCCTCTCTCTCTCTCTCACTCACACACACACACATACACACACTCCTCCTCTGGATTCACTGGGCCGTTTATAAATTCCCCTTCCTGTACACACCTTCAGCCTCTCTCTCTCTCACACACACACACTCCTCCTCTGGATTCACTGGGCCGTTTATAAATCCCCCCTCCTGTACACCTTCAGCCTCTCTCTCTCTCTCTCTCTCTCCCTCTCCCTCCCTCCCTCTCTCTCTCTCTCTCTCTCTCTCACACACACACACACACACACTCCTCCTCTGGATTCACTGGGCCATTTATAAATTTCCCCTCCTGTGCAAACACCCCTTCAGCCTCTTTCTCCCCTCTTTCTAGATTCGCTCCGAAGTTTTTAAAATTACCTTTTCTGTATAGAGATCAGGTTATCAGCCACGTGAGACATACGCTGTGTTTCTATGGCACAGTAATCCCCTCCCCAAACAACACACAATGCCAATTTAGAAGCCCAGAGCAGCCGAGGCGAAGCAGCAGTCCGGGGGGAGGGGCTGAGCTTGGACAGCCTCAGAGGTAGCCGCTAGCTCCGAGAGGGAGAAAGAAAGAGAGGGGGAGAGGGCGGGGCTGCTCAAAGCAACAGAAGAAGAAAAAATCCATGAGGGAAGCCCGCGGTCTCCACATGGGGTAAAGTGTTCTCCTCCCTCAGCCATTGGCAACAGCTCCCAAGGACGCACGGGCAGGAATGCGCTTGGCTAGAATATATGCTCCCAGTTTCTAGGAGAGCCTCAAGGCGGCTGGAGGCTTTTTCGTAAAATCGGGACTTTTTTTAAAAAAAAACCCGGGACGTGGAACAAATTGTTCAAAAGAGGGACTGTCCCACTGAAATCGGAACGTCTGGTCACCTTAGCCAAGAGGGGTGGCGGAGAGGTATGAAAGTGTCTGCAAGGGACACCCTACAAATTCACATGATGATAAAAGGAAGGGCAGGAAAAGTATATTCAGACTTCCCAGATTCTGATATCATAACCTATCTTAATAAAAGTAGGTTAGGGCTGTATAATCCAGTGGTGGGATTCAATTTTTTTTACTACCAGTTATGTGGATGTGGCTTGGTGGGCGTGGCACAGCTTGGTGGGTGTGACAGGGGAAGGATACTGTAAAATCTCCATTTCCTCCTGATCAGCTGGGACTTGGGAGGCAGAAAATAGATGGAGGTGGGGAGAGTCAGAGGTGGTATTTACCGGTTCTCTGAATTACTCAAAATTTCCACTACCAGTTCTCCAAAACTGGTCAGAACCTGTTGAATTCCACCTCTCATATAATCTCTATATTCAGCAGTGTTGACACTGATTTCTCATTCCTGGTGTAACATTTTTATTATTCCAGAACTTTTAAAGACTTTATTATTGGAGCAATAATTTAAAATCATTTGATTCTTTCCCTCTTCCTCAGGTCTCTCTCTCTCTCTCTCTCTCTCTCTCTCTCTCTCTCTCTCTCTCTCTCTCTCTGTGTGTGTGTGTGTGTGCGCGCGTGTGCGTATTTATACACATGCATATACACATGCATATATACATACACCCACACTTGCTAAAGCTAAACTGGTCAGATTTCAGTCAGATTTGTGACAAACAGATTGATTAAAACAACGACAACAACACTTTACCCACTATTTATTGATAGTTTTGCTGGAAGAACTAGGTGAGCACAGTTCAGAAATAAGGATAACCTGGCAATGTGCAGAACAATGTGCTCAGGAAAAACAACAACACTGAATTAAAATAATAGATTCCAACAAGAAGCATCTTTGCAGATATTTTGTGTTTATTTCTTTAGTAATGCTCGCAGCTTTAGCATAGTTTCTCACAAATCATTTTGGCACAGTGCTGGCTAAGCCAAGTATTACATTTTTTATAGCAATAAAAAGAGGAAAAGTGTATAACTATTCCTAGACTGTATTCTGTGTGTGTGGATAAAAATACTTTAAAAATTACCAATTTAGACAATTCCTCGCTAATGTCTAAAATAAATCCATGAAACTATTCTAATGCAGAATTCACCTATTGTGGCAGTCAGCATCAGTAAATAATTTTATTAGTCTCCGTCATTCTGGGGTGAAAAAATAAGTACATTAAGTTTAGAATACTGCATGAAAAAACATATTGTTTAGGAAGAAGAATATGCAACAAAGTATGTTTGGCTGAATATAAATAAACCTTTATTTGTAGATAAAAACCATACATCAAGGAAACTAGTTCACTTTTGAACAAAATTATATACCATTCTCTGTATTGTGGAATGGTACTTCCAGAGTATAGATGGAAATAATGGTGATTTTATCATTGACAAAGAACAAATTTCAACAGATCCATTTGTCCTTCAGGGAGTTTATTTATGGAAAATAGCAGAATAATTGTGTTTCTGTTTGTACAATGGTAGAAAAATTACGTTATAGTTTTCTGTGCCACATGTAACCCTATTTTCCATCCTTTTTTCTATTGATATTGCAGTCATACTTTTCAGTAGTTTGAATGTACAGATTTTTAATTTGTCACTAAACATCATTTTATGTTTAGTGATAAATCACTTAAATGTGAGCCAGCAGTGTGCAGCAGCAAAAAAAAAGCTAATATAATCCTTGGTTGTATAAACAGAGCATAGAATCAAAATCACGTAAAGTATTAGTACCACTCTATAAAGCCTTAGTAAGTAACTGGAATACTACATCCAGTTTTGGTCAGCACCAGAGGTGGGTTCCTACCAGTTCGCACCTATTCGGTAGAACCGATTTGTCAAATCTACCGAACAGGTTAGAAGAGGTTCCACCAGTGGACCCGGAAAGCGGACCACACATACCAGAAGAGGTTCCAATTTTTTTTGAAACCCACCACTGGTCAGCACATTCCAAAAAGTGCAAAGAAGAGCAACTAAGATAAATAAAAACCTGGAGACAAAAACACATTGAAGAATAGTTGCAGGAATTGGGTATGGCCAATCTATAAAAAAGAAGGACTAGGGGTGACATGATAACAGTATTCCAATATTTGAAGGACTGCAACAAAGAAGAGGATGTGTGTGTGATGTCAACTTATTTTCAAAGCACCACAAGGCAAGACAAGAAACAATGGGTGGAAACTAATCAAGGAGAGAAGCAACCTGGAATTAAGGAGAAAATTCCTAACAGTGAGGACAATTCTGAAGATTGCCTTCAGAAATTGTAAAGGCTTCTTTCACGAGGTTGAAAAGAAAAGACTGGACAACCACCTATCTAAAATGGTATAGTGTCTCCTGCTTGAACAGAGGGTTGGACTAGAACAGAGGTGGGTTGCAGGCGGTATGCCCCAGTATGGGCATACCGGAGCGTGCCCAGAGCACCGGATACCGTTCTGGTACGGTGCTCTGAAGGGCCCACCCGCCTGCCCGAGCTCCTTACTAGTCTTTTAAGTATTCTGCGCTTCTGCACACATGCACGGCGCATGCAGCACCTGTGCGACACTCCACTGAGGAGCTGGAGCAATGCGGAGGCTTGCGGAAGCAGTAAGACGCATGTGCGTGCTGCGCACATCCATGTGGATGACGCCAGTCCAACCTGTACAGATCCAGAACCCACCACTGGACTAGAAGACCTCCAAGGTCCCTTCCACCTCTATTCTGATTGACAATGGGAACCACTACTTTCCTTCCCTAACTCATTTATCTATTACATTCTACTTTGATGTACAAAATCATTGTGTAATGTATAATGGCTTTAAACTATTTCCAAATGGAAAAATGAGGGTAAAAGTGAGGTTTTAGCATTGTATCACAATCATTGTAGTATTCTACAAATCTCTAGGTCAAAGACTTTGTGTCACATTCTGAATTTTACAAAAGCTTTTTTAACAGGTGAATTGAAGTATCCTATATACGAATTCATTCATGTATCATATCAAATCATAAGCAAATCATAAGCAGCACTGGGGTAGGCAATCCTTTTGTTACCATGGTCTACTTTTTTCCCCAGCAGCCCCAGTGTATCTAAACAGGAGGAACCAAAAAGAAGTGGAAAAATAACCAGAATGACAAAAACAAGTGCAAAGAGGAAGTAAAAAGAATGAAGGTACAACCAGTAGGATTAAGGCTTCAGTATGGAAAAAATATAGGATGTATTAAAGGAGTTGGACATTGCAAAGAAATAAAAATAAATAACTAGTTTTATTTTTACTCTGTCCTGATTTTTACCTGACAAATCTTGGATTGTATACAATGACACAATTATATTACTGGAACTGAACTTCTAATCTTTTAAACTATTTAAATCCTTAGGGAGAAACTTTTGGATTTTACAAAATATTTCGTAGCCTTGAAGTGATCCTAAGAGTCCTTTGCCAAAAACAGCAGAATATTAAACTTCCATTGTTTATGTTTTGTCTCTTAATGCACAGATAACTAAAACCTTCCAGGAAATATTTTGGCTCATTCTTCTTATTCTGCAAGCTCAGAGAATTAGGGTTACTGGAATTTGTGCTTTACAAAAAACATGTCCTTAATTCTGGCAAACAACCACTTTTAAAGTTTATTTTCAACTTTGTGTTTAGTTTTGTGTTGTCCACCGAGAAACTAGCAAATAATCTATGGTGGTTTGTCCTAACAATTGCTTTACAGGCTGGCTTATTCAATTAAAAATTTGAGACAATTACTTAAAATACAAAAACCTTTTAATGCACATATATCAAATATGTTCAGTCATAAATGTTGCATTTGTTTCTTCCTTTTGCTGACATTATAAAGGAATTCAGAGATGACAACATAGTGCAAAAAGAAGCTTGCTGTCAAGATATTATTTTTATACAATGTTGAAAGCCTCCTTCAAGTCCCTGGATATTGATACCACCTCCTGGGAAACCCTGGCACAAGACTGATCAACATGGTGCACACTGAGGCTGCCAAACATCTGAGGACAGAAGAACAACCATAGCACAAGAGAAGCAAGCACTCCACAATGCCAGAGCTGTAAACGCTGCAACAATGGTGCCCACACATGCCTGCCCATCATGTGCCAGAACATTTTGTGCCTGTGTAGACCTTACCAGCCACCTGCAGCCTACAACCTGTTAGATGTCAAGGTCCCCTTCAAACATGACGGAAGAACATCATACACCAATAGCTGTACTGGAATCCCTGCAGTGTCCGTTTCTTGACCTAGTCAACCTTGAAGAGCTGACAGATATTTATGTTAATGAATACCTAACATTGTTAGGTAATGAAAAGGACACTGTGGCATATATTAATCTACCTCCTGTTTTGAATCCTTTTCCATTCCTAATTTTCACTTGAAACATTTGGTGTACTCCATAACTTAATTTAGAAAAACACAAATGTGTGATGGCATTATTTATTTAATTTATATATTTCTGCTCTTCCTGTTCCCCTACATGGCCCAAAGGAATTTGTACAATATCTGCAGTTGAATCAATTTTACTAATATGAAACAGACTGTTTAACAGTCCATGGAGACTGTTGTTCCCTGCAAATGGCAGCATTGTTGTTAAAAATAATAATAATGAAAATGTAGCTCTGTGTTAACTACAGAGTGTATCAGTGGCTTGTGTATATTGGACCAAAGTCTCTGTAACGGAATGGAACCCATTTATGTTCCATAGAAACAACTATGTCAGAATTCACAATTTCCATGCAGAAGATAATACGGATATTAAAGTTAGCTCAGAAAACCCTTGATTGTTTATAGTCTCCAATTGATACAAAGAAGGATGGATACCTCCAGTATTTGTTTCTGATTCATGTCACTACCACCTACATTATCTGGTAGATTAGTAAACCTGCTTTTAAACATATGCACAGCAGTTCTTTTAAACAACTGACAAACCTGTTGAAAACAAGACTACTGGGGAAGGAAGGTGCCTGTCTGCTGATCCAAAGAGGAACATGATAAGTATTTCACCTTTCCTGATAATGTTAAATAATGTTAACCATGTTAAATAATAAATTGCTTTCTTTATTGTTTATTGGTCAAGGATGCCCCCATTTGACAACTTCTGGTTGTGGGCACAAACCTTCACTGATGACCTATATGCTGACATCCCAACTCAGGATTGCTGTATATAAAACTATTGAAAAAGAATTGTGGAAATATCAGTGTTGATATATTATTACCACTCAGAAGTTAGTAACTTCCAAAGATTATTCACATGTTTAAAAATATAATCTCTCATGAGTCATCAGTAGGGTGTAGGAAGATGGTATGTGATGCAGAAGGGAGCTTTATTTTGTGCATGGGATAACAACAGCAATAGCACTTAGTTAGCCCTCTCTAAGCAGTTTACAGAAACAGTATAATGCCCTTGAAAATCTGGGTCATCATTTTACCAACCTTAGAAGTATGAGTCAACCTTGGGCAAGTCAGGATCAAAATGCAGTTTGTGGGCAGAGTTAGTCTGCAATATTTCATTCTAACTAGTCTGTTTTCTTTTCCATTCATTGACATGCCAGGTGGGATAATTGTTATTATTAATGGCCAGAAACTAATTAAGGAGAGAACCAACCTAGAATTAAGGAGAAATTTTCCAACAATTAAAAAAAAATAACCAGTAGAATAACTTGCCTCCAGACGTTGTAGTTATTCCAACACTGGAGGTTTTTAAGAAGAGATTGGACAACCATTTGTCTGGAATGGTATAGGGTTTCCTACTTGAGCAGGGGATTGGACTTTCCAACTCTGTTATTTTGTTAGTGGAATGATGACCTTTTAGACCTTTATTCACTCAAACAATTTTCTGTCTCAGCCAAGTACTTGGAGTCACCCAACCCTGCCTCCTTGCATGTTACAGACAATGCTTGGCTGACATGGGAGGGGAGGGAAAATGAAACCAGGAGATCCACTGATTATTGTCACAAAATTGTGCTATGTTAAAGCATAGCACTAAACGTTCCGTTCTAGAGGCAATTCAATTTATGTTGACAGGCTTTTCTGGCAACTCGAGGACATAACAAATGCATATTAATTTACCCATGAGAATTTGCCCTTAGTCTCTACTTTAGATCAGTAGGACATTGACAGGCATTGACAGGCATTGAATGATATGTGGTCTGTTAGCAGTTTAGCAGCTGGTGAAGAAATGAAAAGATGACAAGTAGCTTACTGATTCACCAAAATGCATTGCTTGGCATTTCTTTGGTATAACTCACAAAATCCCTTTATAGATAAAAATATTCTTCTTTCTTATAAATTATTTGATAATTCAGCTGCAAAAGGTCATGTGTGGTCTCTATATTCATTATATCAAGGAGGTTCCTGTTAATAGAGAGAGTCTGACAGGGATGCAATTTAGCACCATCTCTATTTAACTATTACATCATTGCTTCCCCCCCCCTCCCAGATGAACTATTCCTCTCATCAGACACCTAAATTGACATAGAAAGCTATAATAATTCTCTTATATGCAGAAAATGCTTTCCACATTTCTATCAGCCTAAAAAACTGAATGTTGTGCACTGGCTGAATATTGCAATAAAGAAGCATTTGTTGTTGTTGTTATACAATAAAATCCATATACATCTTTTGCCTCATTGGAGAGGATTCACAAACTTTCTAGAACCATATTTCAAGTCCCATGTTGCCTTTCCAATGTGATTCTATGTCACAAGTCTGGCATCAGTAAAAGTTCTGTACCTTGATACCTCTTTGCCTACTGAATTAAACTGCTTTCCTTCCCAGCAGATCAAATCCCTGGGTCCTTTCTGATAATCATGTTTCAGTTTGGACCAAGACAAAACAATAAGAAACTTTTAGCAATTACCTTAATTCAAGTGCACATCCTAGGACATAACCATGTGGTAGAAGCACTCAAACAATTCCTTAAAGACATTGATATTCAGTCAGATCTGATGTGGTGTCCTAAAGGTATTTTGAATTAGCTCTCATGCAACTTCCAGATCTGCTAGATATTTAAATCAAATTATTGTTCCCAAACTGAAGAGGGCCTTAGTACAGTTCAATGCATTTAGAGAGGATTGGATTCAAATAAAGATAATTGATTCAAATCTAGTGTATGCCCATGCATAAGAGGAACTACTAAAGTCTTGTTATACTTCTAATAATTCCTTACAATATAGAATTATACTGTTATATAATTCAATACAGCTAATCCTTGACTTACAACAGTTCATTTAGTGACCATTCAAACTTACGACCTCACTGAAAGAAGTAATTTAGAATCATTTTTCACATTTACAACCATTGCAGCAGTGGTGGGTTGCAGGCATACCGGAACCTGCCCGGAGCACTGGATACTGTTCCGTTATGGTGCTCTGGAGGGCCCACCCACCTGCCCAAGCTCCTTACAGGTTTTTTAAGCCTTTGGCGGTTGCACATATGCACACTCGATGTACAGTGCCTGCGTGACACTCTACTGAGCAGCTGGAAAATCACAGAGGCTCATGGAGGCGCTGAGACGCATGCGCGCATGCTGCACGCATCCATGTGGATGCCACTGGGCCCGTTCCAACCATATTGGTTGGAACAGAATCCAAAACCCACCACTACATTGCAGCATACCTTGGTCACATGATCAATGTTTGGAAGCTTGGCAACTGGTTCATATTTATGGTCGTTGCAAATGCCCAGGGGCCATGTGATCACCTTTTGTGACCTTCTCACAGACAAAATCAATGGGGAAGCCAGATTCACTTAACAACAATGTTACTAACTTAACAGCTGCAATGATTCACTTAACAACCATGTCAACTATGTCATAAAATGGGATAAAACTCACTTAACAAATGTTTCACTTAGCACATAAATTTTGGGCTCATTTGTAGTCATTAGTTGAGGACTACCTGTATTGACATCTGCCATAAGCTCATAAACCCATGCCTAACCAAATTCCTCAGTTATTTTGATGTTTTGGTGTTACATTATGTTGTTATTTATCCTTGCAATTTTTATAGGGCCACGCATCTCAGATTCATGGCCCTGGGTGGCTATCAGCATTAAAAGAAAATATAAAGCTATAACAAAAATAGAAAAACAAAACAACAGAGATAACTGTGCTATGGGCAAACTATGCCATGAAGAATTATCTAGAGAAGAACTAGTATCTTGAACAACAATCTTCCTATAGCACACATATGATGACTTCTTCATACATGCAGCCTATAAATATTAATTTTGCTTCAACTAGTACAATAATATATAATTCTGTAATGTTTTTGTTCCATTCAAATAGAAATGGATGGTGATGATGATGATGGTGATTCTAAGAACAATCAGCTGCTGATAATTTTTTTATTGAATTGAATATGACTCAATAAAAACATCAGAAGAGAAAATTGAACTACTATTGCTTCATTGCAAACTTTTGTGACATCTGCTATGTTATAACTGTGTCCAGGCACCAACAAAATCCACAATTGGTCATATTTTTCATAGCAAGGAAAGGAATGTGCCTCTTACTAACAATGACAGTCCCTGAAATATCAAGTGTGATTGGAACATTTTTTGCAAAGGTTTTTTTAGCCAAAAATACAAGTATATTAAAAATAACAGTCATATATCCACATAAAATGTCTAACGCCTGTCTGCCTTTAGTCATTTTTCTTAACATTGTTGTTTCTGCTGCTAATTGGCTCTCATGACTTTCATAGAGTGATTCTCTAAGGTATAAAACAATTAAAAAAGCAGCCTAAAATTATTTTAAGATACAGTATTTCCGTTCCTACTCAAGGGCTTCTCATTTTCTTTTCCAGCCAGAAAAATAGAGTGCAATAAAGTTGAATAATATCTGTATTCTTGGCAAGAGGGATAAATGATATAATCATTACAGATTTTTTTAAAAAATTCCACTTAATACAAATAGTTTCCCAACAGACTATCACAGAAGGTTGCATCGTATAAATCCTGACTCAAGCTAGAACAAGCTAAACACAGCTAAACCCCAAGGCTGTGCTATCCTTGTTAGCTCGCTTTAAATAAGCCCAGGTGCCCTATAATCACTCCAGCAAAACTAGTTTTATTTTTAAAGGGAGAAGATTCACAAATGGAAGATAAATATTCTAGTGTGGGCTATCAGTTATTGGAGAGTCAGGAGGGAGACAATACAGCAAACACCCAAAAATAAATATTATTTCCTATTTTCTTTTCACTACTTCTCTTCTTAGATCTGATAGGTATCAGAAATTCTTTAACAGTATAGAGAGCAAAATATGTGTGTCTCCTTTCAGGAGATTCCAGAATTAATGGGCCAGACCCTTCACCTTACCTCACCTGACTCACGCAATCAAACCAACTAATTTCCAACACAGTTTCCGCATCACCATGGTTACTGGACTCAAGGCACACAGGTTATACAATCAGACAGGAGGTGTGTTAAGGGAACAACTCTGGTGAGGGTGTATGTGCAACTTGGATTGTATATTATTAAGAGGATTATACAAATGGGATTTGGGCAGGCAATTTGGAGCTGAATATTTGGCAACTGCTTCTAATAGTACTATTTCTAGGAAAGGTAAACCAAGTGTATTTGCAGTAAGCCTTGTTAAAACTATGGCTAGAGTCTGGCTATATTTAATGTTTATTAGGATTGTCTCCTCCCAAAACAGCAGCAAATTCCTTGCAAACAGGACTAATTTCGAGCAATAGGATGGAAAAGTTCTTTCTGTGAATGGGTTATTGATTATTTTCTTGTAATATAGTTTGATAAGTGGCATCATGGGTTGGGAGATGGCTATATGAGGTGCAATGCTAAAGCAATAACATTTATGTCAACACACTGAAAGGGAGAACCTTATTACTTTTTATTAGACTCTGTCAATCCTCAAGGACAAATTTAGGGGATGGATTGAGAGAAATTTAATTATTTAAGAGGTATCTGTTTTTTTGAAATGATCCTCTTGGTTCAGTTCTTAGCTCAGGACTGGCAGAGAGAAGAAATCAATTCAATAGCTGGAAAGAAAGAATCACACAAGAAGAGTGCTACTAGTTTGCAGAAAAGAGACATGTCCATATATTAAGCTTTCACCTGCTTGCTTAAGGATTTTTATGCAGTCACTGGCCATTGTGTTTGGGACATTAAATCCTACAAGAGATAAGATCAATATATTAAAAAAAAACTGGAGGAACACTCCTTTGTAAACTAGAGGAATACTGAAATTCCTCAAGAGAATTGGGCCTTAAATATACTTTCTTGTGTCTCTTTGTATATACTTGGAAATGATGTAAGAAGTAGATTTTTATTTTTTAAACAAGGAAATCTGAATATTCAATACTGAGTTTGAAGCATGCAGTTTGTTTCAGTTGCTGCTTTGCAAATCTCTTGTGGCTGTTTGAACTAACAAAAATTAATACTGTTAGAAAATCCATAGACCTTCATTGGAAACAAGACTTAAAAATGAAAAGCAAACTGGCTGTACCTTCATTATCCAACTTGGATAAATCACAAATGAACAGTACTTTTCCACTGCCTTTCAAAGTCCTTTCAATTCCACCTTGATGGGCTGATAAAACAGCCTCCCTCCCGCCCCCCATACAAGTTATTCATTTTGATTAAATGTTGTTTCTTTTTCAAATAGAAAGTTTTAGTTAAATCTAAATCTAAAGAGAAAATATATGAGGCAACTTTTCTTGCTCAGATTTTAGATATAATGTTGACCTCTAAGATATCGGCTTGCTCTTATCTGAAAATCTGCTGAACACCCTTCTTACACTCTAAATCTCTCATAAAAATGTTGGATAGCACAGTGAAGCACAGAGCCTTCAGAAACCCACTTAATACTTCTGTTGAAGTTCGAAAGAACAGATAAGGTGTGAGGCGGCTGAGGTAAGTGAACAGCTATTTACTGTGTAACAGCAACAGTTAACTATGTACAGACAGAATTCAGCACCTCGCCCTGCTTGACAGCTATTTATACGGGAGCTGTCAAGCAGGGCGACCAATAGGAGTGCCTTGGGCAGCCCGCGCTCAGCCAGCAGTGTCTTAGCCAATCAGGCGTGGCTGAGCTGTTGCCAGCTGTCAATCGTAAGTTGAGGACTTGCAGCCAGTCATAAGTCAAGGACTTTAGGACCAGTCGCAAGTCAAGGACGTAGCAACTTCCCTCAGACTCTCTCTTTGGACAAGAGGGGGGAGAGGAGGAGAGAAAGGAGGAGTGGAAACAGGAGAGAGGAGAAGGAAAGAGGAAGGAGAAGTAGAGAAGAGAAAGGTGACAGAAGAAAGAAAAGAGGGACGGAGGGGAAGGAGAGAGGGAGAAGAAAGTGACAAATATGGGGTATGGAGAGGAGAAGAGCCAATAATTGTTTTTGGGTGTTGATGGCAAATTAACTGGCAAGGAGTAGCCTTACATATTATCTGTCAGGTTATCATGAGAGACCCTTCACGGAAATCAAGATGCTATACATCAATGGAATTACCTTGGTCAGCCAGACTAGTGAAATTTGTCACTAAAAAAGAAATGAAATCATCTTGATAGAACTTATTGTTGACTCCTGATCAGTGGTGGGTTCCTACTGGTTTGGACTGGTTTGGCTGAACTGGTAGTGGTATGGTGGCCTGAGTCCCTGGAACCGGCAGCAACCCAGGTCCGCCACGCCCCTGAACTAGTTCCTTGTTCGGTGCCATTGATGTCATCTTGTTTTTCAGTTCTGCACATGTGCAGAACAATTTTAATTGCACTGTGCATTGTGCATGTGTGCACAAAGCACACACACGAGCGAACCAGCAGTAGTGCTGACTGGAAGCCACCCCTTCCAGATGTTTAATGCCAAATGAGATCATTAGTCTTCTATGCTCATGTGCATGTGCAAATACACACAGACACATAGATAAACACATAGATAAATTTGATTAAAAATCAAAAAGCAGAATGAAATAATTGTGAGGCTCCAGCTAACACAAAGAGATTTTTTTTTAAAGAAATGTGATTCTTCTGTCTTCAGAAATACTTATATATTTGAACTTGAATATCTTTCTAGTTTAGAGAGAGAGGGGGCTTCTTCCTAGATTGTTTGCCTGCCTTCTTTTATCATATTCTATAAGATGAAAAGAGTTTTTCTTCTTTTCCTCCCCTTTTTATTCTCAATTTCATTTTTGACTTGTTCAGCCTTCAACATCATGGTGCTATGTTGTCATAAAATCCAACTGTAGCAAAATTGAAAGTTAGTCTAATGTTTCAGCTTTATGCCAGTAGTGGTATGGCAGAAAGCCAGAGATTCAATTGCATTCTCAATCTCATACATTTTTCTATGCAGAATATAATCATTATTCTCCAGCGCTTCTAGGGAAGAACAATTAGTCTTCCAAGCCAAATGGTATCGCCTTCAAGTGAACATCAACTCCTGATGACTTTGGGGTCATTTTCATGACATTGATTGGCCATTACTACCTTTTGGGAGATTTCTTAGTTTGGATCACAGCCTTGAGATGTCCTGATGATGTCTTATCCAAGAAGGGGTTGTGGAAGCCTGCATGCTACTGAGTGAGAGCCACTTCATATTATGTTACAAGTAATGTACTAGCTTCCAATGTATTTCCAATATACAATTCAAAGTACTGGTTGTAAGTAATAAAACCTTTTGTATCTTGGGTTTTCAGTATCTGTTTTTTCCAAATAGAATTAGGAGGGATGTTAAAAGTCTTCTAATCCAACACATATTCAATGCTGTATCTCTATAGGCTCTCTGATTTAAAAAGACCAAACTTCTGTTTCAAGATCTGCAATGGAAATCTTATATGACAGCCTGTCCTACTACTTGACAGTTCATACAACCATGAACTTCCTTCTGATGCTTAGTCGGAAATTGCTACTTTGTAGTTTTGACCCGTTGATTCTGGTCCTGACTTTTGGGAAAATAGAAAATGTGTTCAATCCCTATTTTGTTTGTTCCTAGTTTGTAGGAGTTAGTGTGATCTATATGACTGCTATTCAACACATAGCAACCCATCCTGTTTTATTTGTTACTGGAGAAGGGTTGCTTTTGGGTCTTCCTTATTGTGGTGTTGAAGTAAGACACACAAGCAAATGTTCTTGGTGCCAACCATGATCCTGTACTCTCTGAAGTCAAGAACAAACCTCTGCTACTAGTTTTTAGGAAGGCAATAGACATGGTGCTTTCTTAACCAAGTGTTTTGGAATACTTTTCGATTATTTTATATATGATTTTGGGCTTTTTTATTTTAAGGGTAACCATTGCATTTTTGACGAATTGTTTTGAAGTATAACTTTATGACATTAGCTGCCCAAAATGTTGAAATGGGGACACATGTAAAAATTTGCAGTAAATAAATAAGTCTAAATGCTATTGCTATTCCAAGTAAAGTTGCCTTTGGCAATTGACTAATATAAAGGTGTCAAACTTGCATCATCATGTTGTTGTCACACAATGTATCACAACTTTTTCCCCCTTTGCTAAAATAGGGGTGGGTGTGGCCAGTGCGTGACGCATCCATCCCATGGGCGCAAGTTTGACACCCTTGGACTAATAGGGTTTTATTAATGTCAATAGAGTTCAGGCTGGACAACTGATGTTTTGGATGCCTATCACTCTTTGTATTGTCTTTGCTTTCTTTTGCCATAGTCGTTCTGCTTCTATTTGCAGATATTTGTATTTTCTGATAAATTTATTGGCTGACGAACTCTGGGGAACTTTATTGTTTTTATATATATTTGGGTAATTTTAAAACATTCCAAATCTTGACTGCTCTCTTTTCTTAGGAGATGTTTATGCCATGAATAAACATTTGCTCCAAAAGTAAGGACCATTTTGCTTCAAATATCTTACTCAAGGGCTACTTATTATTAGCAGATGTCTTGAATAAATAAGCTGCAGTCTCTACACATTAATCCTAAAGGCTGTTTCTGAAACAAACAGCCTTTAAACAAACAAGACACAGTGCAGGGCAGCTTCCTAACAGGAGAAACCTCTACAGTTAATTAACAGTTTGGACCTACATTTGATTGGCTATCTTTCCTGGTTGCTAAGGAACACTCACACTTAACAATTTAAAGCTTAGTTTGGAGGAGTTAGTGTGATCTATACGACTGCTATTCCTCACATAACAAATCATACAGCAGTGCTTCTACATTGTGACTTCCCTCAACAATCTCCAATTATTCTAATGCTTCCCCAAGTAGCAGAAGGGAAAGGAAGCGATTATCTCGCTGAAGTCTATTCTAGCCTGTCATCATCAGTTATGGAGTATCCCTTTATGATGAAATAGGGACAGACAAATTGCGTGGTGGGAACAATCCCAAATTGCTCCAGGATATCCAATTGCTTATGCACAGCCATGCATCCAATAAAGCCCACTGCCATTTATAGTGCTTGATGTAAAATTAAAGACTATAATCAAACTAACAGATTCTGAAAGGTATCCAAGCAAGCAAACTAAAACTGTACCAGGCCGTTATGAAACTATTTTCATCTGAAACATCTAATGACAATGTGGTTATGCCACATCCACTAAAATCTGGCAATGAAGAAATACCAGGGGGGAAAAACCCACTTTATCTTGTTTTGGTCTTTTCTTCAAGGTCTCAGTGTGGCTTTATGGAGTGAGTCATACAACTAATGAAGTCCCCGAAGTGTGAGAACCTTTGAATGACAATTGGCAGTAGCCCTAGACTTTAACTGCTCTCTTCTGCCATACAGATTAAAAATACAAAAGCACAGATGAATCCAATGAATTAACAACAAGTTGCTTATTTGAAATTGGAGTGTAATTTTATGCTTAAAACATTTCAAAAGTAATTAGGTTCAAATGTTAATACTAATTTGGTTTAATGTGTCAGGGTTGTCTTTGTGTTTTGTGATCGCATTGTATTTTATATCCAATTGCTGCCATTTCATTTCTCAGAATGAATTTTGCAAAAGAAAAAAATAATCTTTGTATACTTTTTTGTAGCGATGCTTTTCTACCTCTCAGAACATACTTCTTCTCTGAGAACTGCGCTGGTCACCTGTTTGCTTCTAAATGCAAGTCAAGATGCTATTTCAGTAGTGGGATTCAAATTTGTTTACTACTGGTTCTGTGAGCATGGCCTGGTGGGCATGGCATGGGTGGGTGGGTGTGCAGGGGAAGAATACTGTAAAATCTCCATTCCCTCCCCACTCCAGGGGAAAGTTACTGCAAAATCCCCATTTCCTCCCAATCAGCTGGGACTCGGGAGGCAGAGAATAGATGGGAGCGGGACCAGTCAGAGGTGGTATTTATTGCTTTCTCCAAACTACTCAAAATTTCCACTACCAGTTCTCCAGAACTGGTCAGAACATGCTGAATACCACCTCTGTGCTGGTTGTCACCTTTAAAAAAAACCCCACATAGCCGTCAACCAGGAAATGGTATAAAATAAGACAATCCCATATAAAATATGTGATTATCTTATTTCAGTGTACTCTGCTATCCAATAAGATTGGGAATCATAGGCTTTCTCTAGGACCCTTCTTAATCAGATTGTCATTTTCAGTCTTCTCAGTTTTAAATCCCCTTGACCATATTTTCCAAAATCAGATTAATTCGCACCATGCTAGGTCGATCATTCTGTGGGTGCAGAGTTTTTGTAAATGTAATTTATCACAATCATTTTGATTTGTTCACTTTCTTACAGTAAGAAAACAATGGAAATCACCCTTTGCATATATAAACACATAAGACTAGTAAACAAGTAAATATATAAATAGATTATGGATGGCTCTGCATGATAGTCAGCTGTGTTTAGAATCCAAATCTTTAATGCTGAATCTGAGTGCTAAAACCATCCAAGAAAATCATAATAGAATCATAGAGTTGTAAGGGAAGTAAGGAAAGGGATCTTAGAGTTTATTCACTCCAATCATTTTCTGAATGCAGCCTCCCTCACTACTAATTTAATCTTGTCCCTGCTTTCTCGGATAAGAAAGAATAACTACACTCCAGTGGTGGGATTCAATTTTTTTTTACTACTGGTTCTGTGGGTGTGGCTTTGTGGGTGTGGCATGGGAAGGATACTGCAAAATCCCCATTCCCTCCCTACTCTCAAAATTTCTGCTACCGATTCTCCAGAACCTGTCAGAACTGGCTGAATACCATCCCTGGTCCACTCCTTCTCTCTCTCTACTAAACAATTCTTTAGCTGTCCAAAGAGCATTATCAAATGACCTCTAAGTAATATTTTATTGAGGCTAAACAAGTGCACATTTGTTCTTTGTGAGATTTAATTTCCATACCTTCATTTTCTTGGTAGCCTTTCTTTAAACTTCTGATTTCTCACTGCTTTTTTGGAACAGTGGTGCTCAGAAATGTATATAAAACTCTGACTAGGGCAGAGTGAAGTGAGACAATTACTTTTTCTAACAAGAAATACACTTACAAAACATTATATACCTGGATATATTATTATAGAGATGATTACTATAATTTGCACGTGCTCAGATTTTTTTTTTAATTCCAAGTAATGAATGATTTGTATTACAGAGTGAACCTTGGCTAGATGAAGCATGCGACAGGTACATGTCTCTTAATCTTAATATGAATTCCTTTACCTTTAAAAAAATGCACCAGGATACTGCGCAAGGATTCAGTAGCAAAATCAACTGTTTCATGATTACTAATAGCCAGTATAAAATATTTTGATGAAAAATTGTCCAGAAAGAATCATCCAGGGTAGAAATCCAGACTAGAAGCTTCTCTCTGAAAGTTTCATTGCTTAGGTAGCAATCTTCCTTCTCTACTTATTCATCAGACCTTAGTATTGCAACAAGTTTTTTTCCACATCCTAGACAATTATGTATTGATTTAATTTGCGTCCAGTTTAACACTCTGATTTCCATTTCTGCAGCAAAGTAACCTCACCTAAGCTTTTAATCATTTAAGTAGGAATTGATTTGCAGTTGAAACTGCTTTTATTAAGCATATATTATACTTTTGCAATAAAGTTTATACTAAGGTTTGTTTGCTAAGATTCTAGGCAAGATATGTTTGGCTTTGGCTTACAGGGTAAATTTGATCACCCACACTGCCTTCAAGGTCAAAGGGTTCTCTCAGCATGTATATTACAAGATGTGATCTGAGTTTAGTCTGTGTTGTGGCCTGCCAGCAGCCAGCAGATCTGGCAGCAGATTTGGACAGTGAGAAGGTTGGGGAGGAACATGGGCCAGTCCTGGAGTCTGGAGAAAGCTCTGATGAGGACTCTGTGTGGGAGGCAGAGAGGGGGCCAGATCAGCTGCCCATCAGAGTCAGATATCAGTGAGGCAGATGAACAGCTGGACCCTGTTACCAGTGTGTGCATGCACAGAGTTGCCAGATGAAGGGAAGAGCTAAAGAACAGGAGGCAAGTTGGGAGTAAGGTCACAAGTGGATGATGAATGGCCCCTCCCAGAGGAAATAAAAGAGGAGTGAAAGGGGAGTGGAGTTTGTAGGAAATTAGTTCACTGTATATTACAAGTATACATTACACTGTATATGATACTCTCGCCCACAGTTCGGTGGAGACCCTGGTTGCTGCCTGGTACTCGGCGGCATCGGAGTCTCTCGACTGGATTGCGCCACTACGGCCCCTCCGGGTCGGCGGATCCCAGAGACCTCCTTGGTTCACCGAGGAGCTCCGGGAGAAGAAGCGCCGGAGGAGACGCCTAGAGCACTTGTGGAGGTCCGATAAGTCCGAATCGAACCGAGCACTTCTGACAACATGCACCAAGGAATACATCAGGGCATTGAGGGCAGCTAAAAGAACACATATTGCCACCTTGGTTGCGTCCGCTGAGTCCCACCCAGCCGCCCTGTTTAGGATCACCCGCTCCCTCCTAAATAGGAGGGATGCGGGAGACCCCTTGCAGGGTAAGGCTGATGAGTATGCCCAGTTCTTAGCGGACAAAGTTGCTCAGTTTCGGTCGGACTTGGACTCCACCTCTGCAGATCCAGCCGAATCACAGAGGGATTACTTGGCAAACCATCTCTGGGATGAGTTTCAGGATGTTACCTCTGGGGATGTGGACAAGGCCATACGAGCTGTGAGTGCCTCCACCTGTATACTGGACCCGTGTCCCTCCTGGCTGGTTGCCAACAGCAGTGAGGTGACACGCGGCTGGATCCAGGCGGTCGTGACCGCCTCCCTTCGGGAGGGGCACTTCCCCGCCACGCTTAAAACGGCGGTGGTGAGACCCCTCCTGAAGAAACCATCCTTGGATCCAGCCGTTTTTAACAACTGTGCCAACTCAATGAAGTGGTGGACGTGATGAACCGGGGTCTTGAGGCCGTTAAGAACTGGATGAGTGTTAACAAACTGGTACTCAACCCAGACAAGACCGAGTGGCTGTTGTGTTTTCCTCCCAACAATTTGGCCAGTGTTCCATCGCTCAGGCTGGGGGGTCAAATTTTACACCCCTCAGATAGGGTTCGCAACTTGAGAGTCCTCCTGGACCCACAGCTGACTTTTGACCATCATTTGTCAGCTGTGACCAGGGGGGCATTTGCCCAGGTTCGCCTGGTCCGCCAGTTGCGACCCTACCTGAATCGGGAGGCACTCGCAACAGTCACTCGAGCCCTTGTGATCTCTAGGCTGGAATACTGCAATGTGCTCTACATGGGGCTGCCTTTAAAGTGCATTCGGCGACTGCAGTTAGTCCAGAATGCAGCCGCGCGAGTGATAGTGGGCGCACCGCGGTTTGCCCACATAACACCCATCCTCCGCGAGCTGCACTGGCTACCTGTCGATTTCCGGGTGCACTTCAGGGTATTACTCACCATCTTTAAAGCCCTCCATGGTAGTGGATCTGGATACCTGAGAGACCGCCTCCTGCCGATCACCTCCCTCCGACCAATTAGATCACACAGATTGGGCCTCCTCCGAATCCCATCCGCCAGTCAATGCCAACTGGCGACTACGCGGAGGAGAGCCTTTTCAGTAGCAGCTCCGACCCTGTGGAATGACCTCCCCGTTGAGATTCGCACCCTCACCACCGTCCAGACCTTCCGCACAGCCCTCAAGACCTGGCTATTCCGCCAGGCCTGGGGATAAGTTTCTAATTCACCCCGCCTGAGTGTTGAATGTTGAATGAAAGTTGTGTTCTTTACTGTTTATTTTAGTCACATACTGTTTTTGTGTTATATTGCACTTCCCCTTTCCCTACGAATGTAAGCCGCCCTGAGTCACCTCAGGGAAAAGGGCGGCCTATAAATCCCAATAAATACAAAATACAAATACAAATACTTAATTGGTTCGTGATTCGCCAAGACTCCTTGCCAAGTTTTGTATATATCAGCCTGTCAGCTCTCCAAGCCAGATAAGGTCTGTGACTGTAAATCCTCCTTTGAAAGACTTTTCTGCATGTGAATGAGCAGAATTCATAGTAAATTAATAAAAGTGTTTTTTGTCAGGACAAGGAGTTAGCTTCATGTTCTTGGAAAGCTTAGGTCAGAATAGTCTGAAAGCATCTGTTGTAACCTGTCATAGATCTTAAAGTGTCTAGGATTGAGAATAGTTACCATATTTTTTAGACTATAAGATACACCAGCGTATATATAAGACACACCAAGATTTTGAAGAGGTAAGAAAAAAAGTTTTCTCCCCGGCCCCCAGGAGTTTGTTTGAAGGTAAATCATTAGGATTAAGATATTGCATTTCTAATCTTTGCAAGCCCATCAAAGTTATAGGAACAAATCTCAACCCACAATTCTTAAGCATTATTCAATGAACATTTTATAAAATCCCAATGACTTTGCGATCAGCAATGGACAAAATAATGCCCACAGCTCTTCTGTAGTCACTTTCCAGCATGAGAAGGAGAAGGAGAGAAAGAATGAGAGTAAGTGAAAGAAAATGCTAGGATTGAAAGGATGTTTACAGAGTTTTTTATACTGATCTGCTATTAATATATGCCTTGCCATAAAATCAAGAGATATGTAATCTAACCCCAGATTTATGAATGGAAAAAATATGTTTTATCAAAGCTCCATCCTCCTCTTATCCACTTCCTCAAGGTAAATGTGATCTTTGACCACAAAAATGTTGCTGTTTGTTAGTTTTGTTTTGTGCATTCTGTTGGTTACTAGAAACTGCCTACAATAGTCCCTGCTATTTTATGCTTTTGGAAATTAGTGTGCCACTGCATCCTTCCTAAAGTGGAGAAAGAGTGGTTGTCCCAAGGTCATCCTGGAAGCTTTATGCCTAAAGTTGAACTAAAGTTCACATTCACCCTTGACCTCTATGGCAGACTGGCTAATTTGACTTTAGATTGATGTGTGTTAGCAAGTTTTTGAATTCTGATGTTCCAAATGTATAATTAAAAATGTGTTTGTTCTCCATCATTCTGCATGATCAAAACTTACCTTGACATTTGGAGGTAAAGAATTGTTTTTCTCAGTATCTTATGGAAATTACAAGGCAACAATAATGTCCTTTTCACCCATTACTTTTAACTAGGATATATCAATGCATAAAATGTGTGAGATGGTGTAACCAAGAAGTATAGCTACATGTAGTAGCTCTAACATTTAGCTTGTTGTAATGTTACATTAACAGAATCTTGCAAATCTGAAAATACATTTCTCCCTCATTGCCTTTGAAATTAGGGAAAGTCTCTTTTGGAATGCTTGCCACTGTCACATTTTCTCTGCAGGCTAAAATGTTGCTCATTCAATGCTACCCTCAAAGTTTCTCTTCCCCCTGTCTTCCAAGGTCATTCCATTTCATATAAGAAGCAGTCTTATGGAAAACTGGATGTGGATTCTCCTCTTCTATGAGAGATGGCCAAAGAGGTTCACTGCTTATAGTGTGAAGTCTATAAATGGGCTGCATCCATTGCTTAGTTCTTCCTAAAAGGTAGAGTTTTTCCCATCCATTCATGTTCTCACTCAAAGGGGCAGTGCTCATCTCCATTTCCTAGCTGAGGGATCCAGTGTTGTCTGAAGATGTTTCCATGGGCAGGTGGCCAGTATGACTATTTGTTGCTATGCACAGGATGCTGTTACCTTTCCACTGAAGTGGTATTATTTATCTACTTGCTATATGTGATATACTACAATGGAAGAGATCCATTTCATTTATATTTTTTCCCGTCTGTCACATAGTTTTAATCTTCTTAGGTTCTTTACCCTCAAAGGTAGATGCTAAATTGCTAAACTAAAATAAGGGCTCCAAATATTTTCTTTTTATAAAGATATATATTTCTGAAGTGAAGAAGACATTCACATGGTCCTATCAGTAATTTATTTTCCTAATACCACTGAAGTGTTACTATTTATTTACCTGCTATGTTGGCAGGAACTGAAGCAAGAATGGGAGTTCATCTGGTCATGCAATATCTGGGTCTCGAACTGCCAATTCATTCATTTAAAATTTGGTTGTCCAAAGTTGACTCTGTAATATATTAATCTGCAATTGCAATGCTGTAATATGAGTCAGAAACAAAGGAATGATTTAAATAGTTAACTATATAGTATGTACATTTTTACATTGCTTGTGTAGACTGAAAATAGAGACCTATCCAATGTAGCTTTTTTGACAAGTTATGTATTACATCATTGTTAAAACACATTGTATTTTTTTATAGAGGGCAGAACAGGATAAAGGAATATGTCTGAACAACACAAAATAGTGTGTATGTGTGTGTGTATGTGTGTATAACAGACTTAAATAGCAGAATTATAACCTACAGAGAAATGGGAAATATTATAGAGTAGCTCAAACATGCCAACCAATCAAAATTACAGTTTCACAGCAAATAAAGTTATGATTAGAGTGCTGGCAACAATCTTCCCTCAATTACTTTCCATGTGCAAATTTGTAGAGCAGAGAACTGTGTTTCAATCAAGTCATCATTATTTACATAGACAAGGCGACAACTAAAATCAGTCATGAACATCATTCCCCGTTAAGAATAATTATATTTTATAATTCTATTTTTAACTATCTTTATACTCACATATCTTTGAAATTTGATGTACACTCCATCTCTGTATATTTATTTATTTAATTTTGGGGGGTTATACTTACCAGTTAAAAATAATAATTTCAACCCCCAAGTTCTCTGAATTAAATACTTTCTCAAATAGTTTACTGTTTAAAAATATCTTAGCAGGTTTCTTTTATTAAGATGCTTTAGATATATAATAATGGAAGAGATCCATTTCATTTATATATTTTTTGCAATGTGTCACATAGCTTTAATCCTGAAAGGTAGATACACTTCAATTTCTAAGCTGAAGTAAGGGCTCCAAATATTTTTATAAAGACATATAAGATATATTTCAGAAGTGAAGAAGACATTTACATGGTTCTATCAGTAATTTATTTCCCTGGATTTTCTCTTTTTTTCTTTTTAAAGTTAAGGTCTTCATAAAAAAGGAATCTTCTCATCCAGCTCCAGTCACTGTCCTTCTACAGTGCTCCTGCACTTTCTTTGTTGCCTCCACTGTCCCAGCTTCATGGCAGCCATGGTGGCTGCCTCCTCTCCTCATTGTAGATAAGAGGGAAAAAGCCCTGAGTCAATTAATGCACAGCTGTCTGCAACCTGTGTGGAACCCCTCTTTATTTCTCCACCCCTACACAGTGACTTTAGTTCCTTTGGAGCACTCCAATGGAGAGAACTCAGCACAGGGGTGAGGAGACCCACTTCTCGCATCCAATACCGCTGTGATGTCAGCTGGAAGTCATTAATTTATTTTCCTAATAGACGTATGAGAAGTGCAAGAATTACTTTGCACTTGTATAGCCCCATTGCTTTATTAAGAAATGTGTATAGATTTTTATTAAAAAATTGTTTTGATTGTTTGCAGCAATAGATCCTAATTTAGCACATCTGATTTACTGAGATTCTTCAGTATATTGATTTCTAAGTATCTTATTGACTTTTGACTGATATTAATGCATATTGCTCCTTAATTTCTTTCTGGATCTTAGAACCTCCATTTATAAAAAACACTTCTTTTTAATAGTTAATTTTCAATACTGCTAGTTTTGTATAATTATTTATTTCTTGAAGAATAATTGTCAGCTGTTTGATTTGTTTAGATAAGAGCTCTGCAATATTATCAGCATATACATTCACATCAAGTTCATATAAAAATGCACAGTTATTTAGCAACTGCTTATTATTTTGAATGAATAATTATATAATCTACTAATCCATAATAATGACTATAATAAGTGCATATCATAAAGGAGTTAAAGGGAATCCCTGTCCTTCATATATCTATGCTCTAAATATTTATTATTATAGTATTGTCTTTACAGAGTTATACAATTAAAATATACCAGAGCAAAAACATATTTATTCAAGATTTTTTTCTACAGAAGTTCATTCTAATCAAAGGTTTTGTAAGCATCAAGAATGGAAACAGCCAAAGGTGACCTGTGTTTTTGTCATATTCATAAGATTTGACATTTTTTCTAATGGAAACTTAGACTTGATTTTCTTTCACAAAGCTACATTGGTCAAAATTAATATATTGTTTTAATCTTATAGTTATCATAGGGGTAAAAAACCTTAGCATGTTGATTTGGCAGAGAAATTGGTCTATAATTAGCTTCCTCTGTTGGATCTTTATTTAATATGACCATAATTTAATATGACCATAATTCTCATACGCTGCCAGCTATCATGCGCTTCACTACCTTTAAGAATATCATTATATAATTTACATAAGTTAAGGACTTACTCTTAAATAGCTTCTAAAAAGAACTCCTGTAACTAGGTTCCTGTTCTCCAATTCTCTCCCATTTCAGGTAGAACATGAAACATGACTTCTGACTGAATAGAGGACAATGTGTATAGTGGGAGGATATGGTTGTCTTCATCACCTTTGTGTGTCTAAGTAATGAAAGAGAAGAGATGAATGACATTTTTGATATGGCAGATTTTTGTTTTACTGCTTTTTGATTTGTGGCGAGGAAACCAAGAGAAAACTCACCTTAACAAATGTTGTGATCAATGGAAGCAAATGCTCTGCTTTCAATTGCATTGAAATAATTTGAGCAACTTTGCATTTAACCAATAAATTCATTTGGTAGACAGATAGAAAAGATGCTTGTGTCTTTTGAAAAGAAGAGGCTGTTATTGTTCCTTAAAAAGAAGAGCTGCATAACAGCGAGTGTAGTGTTTGGCTAATGTATTGCTGCAAACACAAGTTGTGTGCACAATTTATTCCAAGTTGCACACAGTCAATAAATGGAATTCATTCTCCATACATCACCTGTATTGCACTTCCTCTCTTCCTGCTTATAGTCTCTATAAAAGCATACTAAGATTTAAAAACACACTATCATTATTAAGCACTTTAGAGTGACTAGGAAGTCAGCAAATGCAACAGTGTCCATTTAGAGGCCAAAAACCAAGGATACAAGATTGCTCATTTTGCCACATGCTAAAGCTAATGCATGTGACCCTGCTGTTTGTGTGATTATAGTAATTGTCAGGTGATAATAATTTCTCCATTAAATTTTTTGTTCATCAGCACCCCTCTGGGTGATTTATGTGCTGTGGAAGCCAACTTTTAGAAACATTAGTTTGAATACACATTTGCAATATGTGAAAAAGGCCAAGATGAAGGTAAATCAGAACAAACTTCAGTTCAATGATGGCTTCTAGGGAGCTTGCTAACACAGCATCACCAATTTGGTAGGTCCCTCTCATGTGTTGGACAATTCTCCTAATTCCCAATCAGCACATTCAAAGCACATTGTAATGAGATACATCTGGAAACCATCAGCTTTGGGGAAGCTATGATCTGTGATGGCTTCTAGTGAGAAAGTTTCCAACTCATAATATTTTACATCCAACATAGTGGGAGGTGTCATAGTGTAGAAGAGGAACATGAAGTTTTTTGACGAATACCTAATTTACTCAAGTGAAGGTAAAGTTTAATGGGATTAACAATTATCTGATCTTCTGCAAATGTGTGTTTGTATCTTCAACATTATTGCCAACTACTTTCAATCAGGAATGTCAAACTTGCAGCCCATGGGCCAGATGCAACTTGTGCTAGTCATGTCCACCCTGGTTTAGCGAAGGGGGGAAAAGTCATGATACATCACGTGACAACGGATGCCGTGAGTTTGACACCCCTGTTCTAAATGTATAAAAACAAGTACCATTGCTCATACTTATACAAACACACAAACACCTTTGAGTCAATGTTGACTTCAGGTTTCTGTCTAGGCAAATCCCATCATTTTTCTTGACAAGGTTTTTCAGAAGTGATTTGCCATTGCCTGCTTTCTAGGGTTGAGAGAGACTAATTGGCCCAGGGTCAACCAGCCATCTTGTGCCTAAAGCAAGACTAGAACTCGAGGCTTTAGTTTCTTGTCCAATGACTTAACTATTACACAAAACTGGCTTTTCATAATCTACCCTACTGGATATCATCATGTAAGAATGACAAATTAGAATCAATAAATAAAAGGAGAGGTCTTCTTAAATATAGTGCAGCAAAATGAGAGGCTGAAATAATCTTCAGTTCTGAGAGTATGCATGTTAGCCAGCACTGGATATATATTGATAAGGAATCTTAATTTCAATGGTTGGATTTTACCAATAGAAATCACAATAGTACTTTAACTTATATATTGTTTCACAGTGCTTTACAGCCCTCTCTAAATGGTTTCCAGAGTCAGCATATTGCCCTCAACAATCTGGGTCCTCATTTTACCAGCCTTGGAAGGATGGAAGGCTGAGTCAACCTTGAGCCTGCTGAGATTTCAGCTGCCAAATTGCAGGCAGCTGGGAGTCATCAGAAGTAGCCTGCAGTACTGCACTCTAACCACTGCACTACTGCAGCTCTCAGCCTTAATTAAATGTGCATACATACTATGTACATTTCTGACCAGAAAAAATTTCCACTGATTGATCCTGTTCAAGTTTTCATTTCTAAAATGAAATTTAAAAAACTTGTCCAGTGTGGCAAAATATCATTTGCATTTAAAGACATACTAGGAGCTCCCAGCCATTTTCTCCTGACAAAATCAACATTTCCCATCCTGTTTCATTATAAGCCAAACTTATTTGCCAAGATACATTTTATTTCTTTCTCCTCATTTTTTTCTACAAGGAAAGTGAAAAGAAACCTGTTTGATAAGGATCTCGCCTCCTAAAAATCAGTGAAACTGCTGTTAAAGAAAGTGCTGACAGCAAACACTGCATTGCTATATATTTTTCTCCCCTCTAAATGCTAGACATCTATCATTCAGGTAGAGCACTCAAATTTTTGGGCTAGCTCAGCTGTTTTCCAATTACTTTCTACCAATATGTCAAGCTTTATTCATCACAGCACTTGCTGGCATAGCTTTTGAAGTTTGAGCGTCTGTTGATGTATGTGTACAGTGATGATGATATAGGATCTTCATGACACCCAGGATTCAAAGAAAGTAAACACCCAACATTACCATTCCAGTCTAGTATATTTACTTATGGTTCTTCCAGTTTCAGGATATGGAGCTGAATTTGTTATGTATCTGCATATGTGAATTTTCAACGTTCTGAAGAAGGTCATCCAAAGGGAACCATCAAAAAGCAAGTTGTTGGTAGTCATTGAGATCAATGACCCACTCTTTTTTATGTATGCCTGAACTCATCTGTGATTCAGCTAGGATTCAGGAGGCAGAGAATAGATGGGGTGGGGCCAGTCGGAGGTAGTATTTACTGGTTCTCTGAGTTACTCTGCTACCGGTTCTTCAGAACTGGTCAGAACCTGCTGAATACCACCTCTGTTATATACAGCTTTTACAGCCCTCTCTAAGTGGTTTACAGAGTCAGCATATTGCACTCAACAATCTGGGTCCTCAGAAGGATTGAAAGCTGAGTCAACCTTCCATAAGAATTTTTTTTTATGTAAGATATATGAAGAACACATTCCATGTACTTACACTTGGTGTTTTAAACCTACAATATTATACAATGCAATAGCAAAGCAAGGGCTAACTCAAGATTTGAGAATTTTTTTTCAAGAAAATCATACAAATGAAATATCAGTAAGGATACATTGGGATGATATGAAGAGTTGGGCATACTGCATCTATTTTCAGGAGAAATTATAAGCTTAAAAATAAGGAACATTATTTATTTAATTTTATCTGCCAAAATAATAGTTCTGCAACATTAGAAAACAGTAGATAACATAACTGTGATTTAATAATGCCTTTTCAATTTCTACATTATAAACAACATTCAGACAAAGATAAATTAATGGGACAGAGAGTCAGGAACCAACATTTTATCAAACTTGGATAAATTTTACGGTTTATATTAATAACAATAAGACTATAAATTTGATATACTTTACATATATATGGAAATTTTTCATATGCATAATACCTCTCTCTTTGTCAGTAGATGTTTTTGATATTTTATTTAATATTTTTATATTTTTCTTTCTTGTTTTGTACCTTTGATTTATGTAAATACATATTTTTGTTTGATTAACTAATAAAAAGATAAAAGGGGAAAAAGATATGTACCAAATCTTTGTTGCCAGGATTTTATTACTGAAATTGTACTTTTGATTTCAGGATAGTAGAATATATTGGAGTTTTGATTTGTAATGTACAAAGTGTTGCCATTAAATTGATGTATGTAATGGTAATTTGATGGATTATAAATGCATAGCAAATAAACATTGCTGACAGATGAGCATCATTTTTGTGATGACAAGACATTTGCATTTCTAACCTTGCAAGGTAGAGGAAGCTGCCAGATCCTCAGCTACTATGCTGCTATTACTCAAGTGATTTATAATAACAAAATGTCATTCTAATAAATCTTAACCTGAATACATGAAATCCCAATTTAATGGTTGCATTTCTAGAGAAATAGAGGCTTCTTTTTCATTTTCAAATAGAGGCTTCTTTTTTCAAATCTTTGGGTGTGGATTATGCAAAATATCAGATTTGATCGAGAGATGCAGTTTGCATGTTTCTTGGCTCTATTTATCGGAAGATGAAAAAAATACCAGATTTTTCTATGGTTGTTATTAGGGATGAAAAGACTTTTGTCCCTCAGGCCCAGTGGTAGTTCAGATGGATTGATGATAATTATTTTATTGAATGATGTTTCTTTGTACTCTTCTTCAACACCAAGTTTGAGAGAAGAGAGGACCTCATAAATTAATGCTAAGCCAGTTGAGGCTATTCACAGGAGGTTTCCTGGAATTTGACAGTAGAATTCAACCTTTACTCTTCACAAAATGCTTGAAGAGGTAACAAATTTTTACCCGACCAGGGAATTTATAGATAACTGAAACAGCTTTCAAGGAAGGAAATTGGAACCAATTTATCAGTACTTTGGGTGACCTGATCAGATGTTATGAGGTACAAAAGCAAGATTTAATGATAGTGGAAGTCAGCTTGGGTTATATTAGTTTGTATGGGTATCTTCTAGCTTATCACAACTTTAATTTTCAACCCCATAGATATCCATTAAATTTGCCTCTGGGTGAAATAGAAATGCATCACGGCGCTTCAAAAGAAGGACAAGATGGAAATTTCCATTGTATAAGCTGATGCTTGTTCGCCTAACAAAGTATCAAAACATCTACATTTTCAAGTTTTCTGATAAATCTGATAACTTTTTTTTAAAAAAAATAACTTTTGCACTGAGAACTTAAACATGTAGAAAAATAGTACATTTTAAATAAATTTTGGTATTTCTTTTAGAATACCATAATGTCAAAAATTAACAGGCTAAACCACAACAAGATTTTTGCACATAATTTTACCTCAGTGTTGCCATTACAACAAGTTAACATTTTAAGAATAAAATTCAGTTGTTAATTCAAATTCATTGAATCCATATGTATTTAATAAACTCCATAAAGGCTTATTGTATCGTAAATGAATTATGTGTCAAAGAAATATAAGGGTGGGGATTTTCAGTTCTTTCCTTCTTGTTATACAATAAAAAAAGGAATAAACATATGCATGCCCAACAGTACCCCACTTAGTTTTCTGTTCTATTGATCAAGCCCATGAGATGGACCAAAGAGCAAAAAAGTTCTGATTTGACCAGGCACTTTGCTATTTATTCTTATTCAACATAAAGAAACTCTTCGGATTAAGAATTTGGCATAATGGAAATTTAAAGCCCATACCCTGAAATGAATGTCACTGTTAATTTGCAGAGCTTCTGATCCTTCCACTTCTTTATTCTGTTGTTCACCTGATAAAAGCAAGGAAGAAAACATTTTCTGTTTTTTCTAGTGACAGTTAAGAAAGCATGCCTATTTTGGAGAAGGCATTGCATATCTCTGTTTCTACTGAGCAACGGGGGGGGGGGGAACCCTCAGTGGTTTTGTGGATGACCAGGGCTGCCTTTGGTACAGTTAACCTGCAACAAGTACAAGACAGAGGTGGGTTTCTGCCGGTTCGCCCCGGATTGGGTGAACTGGAAGTGGTGTCGGCGGGAGGTTCTGCTCACCTGCCTGGATGCTTCTGTGCATGTGCAGAAACTTCCTGTGCATGCACAGAAGCATCGTGCATTTGCGTGCACGAGCGAGCCAGTAGTAAAATAAATTGAAACCCACTACTGGTGCAAGGCGTTTGAAAACCTTTCCACTTTTCTCCAAAATTAGACCAAAGAGATTTTGCACTTGTAAAGTAAGTTGGAACCAGATTTAGTTATTTTTAAAGGAAACTCATTGAATGTACTTGTTTGTACAGCCTTATCCAGAGTATATATTGATTTATTAGACACACTGTTTGATTCACAATGGACTCGGTGGTTTATTATATGCATTAAAATAGTAATAATAATATTATGTATCTATTTTATATAATATAAAATATATAATAAAATAACTACAGTACAAATCTAAGTTTACATTCAGCTGTTTATATTTTAATTTTTTAAATTTTCATATGAATCTGCGTGTTATTGTATACATGGAGAGATGAGGAAATAACAAATATTAAGAATAACCATACAGAAAATACAATATATTCTGCCTGATATTGTAGATATTGTTAAAGATATCTTCCAGAAATAGTGTATTCTATCTGCTATCAGTCCTTTCTATTTGCTAAATAGATGGCAGTGATTGTTATTTAAATCTTATGTTTCTCTGTTGGTATGTCAAGTATACAAGGATTTTCATAGTTTAGCAGCTGTGTTGTTTACTATTATGTGATGTGATCCAATTTTATTTTCAGAATAAAAAGAGTGCTATAGGGAGATGCAAAATGGTTGGGATATTGTTCTGATATTTCATGTTTGACACAATTTTTTTTTCTGTTTCAGATATTTTTCTTTCAAACATGACATTAAACAAACTTATTTGGGCTTTGTTCCTTTCTTGCCTGCCACTAGTGTCCGTGGCAAATCATGGTAGATTGAGCTTGAAAACCCATGGCATGCTTTTTGCAAGTAGCAAAAATCAGGGTCAGCAAAAGAAAGGATATCAAATTCTTTTCAGCCTCAGGAATGTTTAAGCACTGGGGATAAACGTTTAATCCCTGGTGATAAACAGGACACATTTCCTCTTGCATCCCTATAAAACTTATCTTTTCAACTATCTGTCCTTAAAGAATTACATAGAAGTAATCATTGTGGAAGGAAAAGGCATCACATAACGGTAAACTAGTTTGAATCCTAGCATGTGATAACTTTGGTCCAAAGAGTTGATGGATGTTATCATATGCTAGCATTCAAACTAGTCTAAGGTAAAGGTAAAGGTTCCCACACATATACATGCTAGTCATTTTCTGGCTCTAGGGGCAGTGCTCATCTCTGTCTCAAAGCCGAAGAGCCAGTGCTATCCAAAGACATCTCCATGGTCATGTAGCCGGCATGACTAAATGCCGAAGACACACAGAATGTTGTTACCTTCCCAGCAAAAGTGGTCTTGCATTTTTTACATGCTCTTGAATTGCTAGGTTGCCAGAAGCTGGGACAAGTAACGGGAGCTCACTCTGTTACATGATGCTAAGGATCAACAAGCTCAGCATCTTAGCCACTGAGTGACCGTGTCCCTTATAAACTAGTCTAGAGACATTCAATTTAATTAAGGTAGTGCAAAACATTCTGTGTACCTACATGGAACACAATGTTATAGCAGTTGATGTTTGGACCCAAACATATGGGTAAGGATCCAGAAAGCAGATTTTTGTCAAGCTATCAGGTGCCTGTTTCATCTAGCGTAGACACACATAACATGAATTTGGTTTAGGGATGGAACACATGTAGTCTTTGAAGATGGTAGGGAGAGAGAAAGATAATTGGTGGTGCACATAACACTCAAAGAGCCAGCAAAAAGGTTATGAGAGAAAGGAAAGCACATTAAGCAGGG
Organism: Thamnophis elegans; assembly: GCF_009769535.1. Classification (NCBI taxonomy): domain Eukaryota; kingdom Metazoa; phylum Chordata; class Lepidosauria; order Squamata; family Natricidae; genus Thamnophis; species Thamnophis elegans. The sequence continues at coordinate 20,681,924 of NC_045548.1, forward strand.
AAAAGATAGGCAGGCATTGAATTCAAGTGTAACAGTGAATGTGGAATCACCTTAGGAAACAGGAGGAAGACCTGCAGTCTGGGCAAAAGTCAGAGGAGAGGCAGCTAAGCCCATGAAGGAATGGAGGCATGGCAAGCAACTCAAAAGGGACCCTCAGAAGGAAAGTGAAAACATGGGTCATGGTAGGGACTGAAGAGTTAGGTAATTCATATATACCCTGCCAAATTTCTCTTGACTGAAACCTGGAACAACAACATATCCCGGATTTTAATTCTATCGGAACCTAATCCTGCCCAGTGTGGTCTGCCAAACAGAATAAGCCTCAGACTGTTTATTCTCCATATGGAACAAAACACATTTTTCATTTCATGCTCACATCTGTGCATAACCTGGAATCCGATTCTAGGTTAACTGGGATAATAATTTATCGCACCTCCCTTTAAAAAAAAAATACAAATGCCAGAAAATTTCCAATCACTAGTTTAAGTATAGTAATAATATACAGTAAAGACAGATTATTAAAGGCAGATTATTAAAGACATGCTTTTCAAATGACAGTAGCGATGGCTTTATAAATAACTTGGTAACTATGATAGCAATAGCATTTAGCTTACATATCACTTCATGGTATTTTTACAGCCCTCTCTAAGCAGTTTACAGAATCAGCATATTGCCCCCCAACAATCTGGGTCCATGATGATGAATCATGTATACTTCACACTATCTATAAGCTTTTTTGTTCATACCAAACTGTGATTTTGAAAAATAGATAGGTAATCTGATTTACAGTCAAAGCTTTCAAGGTCATTTCTTATCAACAAAAAAGTTTAATGAATGGCTATAATGTGCTTCATTTACCATACTCGAAGAGTGAAATATTTCTTGAAACGTCAGAAACAATCTTCATTAACAGTCAATTGTATACTTTTAATGATAAAAAGAGGACAAGCTAAGATGTCTAGTCACATTTGTTAGAAATGTCTTCTATTCAAATCCAACTGAAGTATATTATAAAATTAATCTTCCATTAATTTTAAAACTATGCATGAAAACTTTAATCTCATCCATAAATAAGTCAACATTCCATTTTTATCTTCTTTGTAGGCATGGGAAGAATGCAGACTGGTTACACTGAAAGAGTGGATCCATGTGAATTATGGACTATGGTATACAGGTTCATTGTGAAAGATACATGATTTAAGAGTCACTTAAGATGACTTTTTTTCCAAGCATAATTATTCTAACAACACCTATCTCTTATCCAAGTTTAGGATTTAATAAGAATGATGAGTAGGATATTCAACACTATAGCAGATGGTAAGATGGACTATAAGGGTACCCACAAGAAAAGCACAAGAAGGAAACTACCGTCTGCCTATGTAAATATGGTGAAGGATTTAGATCTTTATGATGTCTGGCGAGCAATGAATGACAAGATGCAACAGTACACATTTTACTCCCATCCACATAATTCATGGTCCCGTATCGACATGGTTTGGTCAAACTCGGAGCTACTCATGGATACTGTAAATATTGAAATAATAACCAACAAGTGGGCCGATCATCACCCAGTCTTATGGCAATGGAAAGGGAAGGCAAGGATAAAAGCTAGGTGGACATTAAACCAGAACATACTACAAGAGAAACAATTTGTACAACAAATAGAAAAGGAACTGGGCTACTTCTTTAAAGAAAACGGTAAAGAGCAGACCTCAATACAAAATGTTTGGGACACGATGAAGGCAGTTGTGAGGGGAATTTCCATAGCCTATATAATAAGAAGAAACAAAATGCACAGGGAAAAACTTAATACACTGAACAAAGAACTAAGAGAGACGGAACTGCTGACCCAGAAAGAGCCAGAAAATAGTAGACACAGGGAAAAAGGAGAGTTAATTAAACACCAAATAAATTTGATCTCCCAAGAGGAAATAGCACAAAACATTAAGAAAATGAAGCAGAATTATTTTGAACATGCAAATAAAACTGGGAGATGGTTGGCCCACAAAATAAGAAAGGAGAAGGTCAAAAGAATTATTAAACAACTGTATGACGAGGAGGGGAATCTGAAACAAGAAATAGGAGAAAAGAAAAAGATAGTACAGAACTATTATAGGAAACTATATAAACAAGACGAAATTAATGAACAGGACATTAGAAAATACCTTATAAAGCAGAAGCTTCCAGTCTTGTCGGAGGAGATGAGAGAGATGCTCGATAAAGAAATCACACAAGAAGAACTGAAAAAGGCCATTCAAAAACAAAAAAACAATAAAACACCTGGGCCGGATGGGCTTCCGTCGGAAATATATAAAAAACTTCAAAATACCATAGAAGACAAACTATTAGAACTATGTAATGAGGCATTACAAAATGGTAGGGTCCCAAAATCATGGGGGGAAGCTTACATCACCCTAATACCAAAGGAAGAGGCGGACAGTAGCAAGGTCCAAAATTATAGACCCATATCCCTGTTAAATGCAGATTACAAAATCTTTGTATCAATATTGGCGGAAAGACTAAAAATAATATTAAATCAGAGTATACATTCGGATCAAAACGGCTTTCTCCCAAAAAGACATATTAGAAACAATACAAGAATAATAATTGATACCCTGGAATTCTATCAAACAAGATCCGAGAAACAACTCGCATTAATCTTTGTCGACGCTCAGAAAGCCTTTGATAACCTAGATTGGAACTTTCTAACCACTCAACTAAAAATGATGAAATTTGGCGATAAATTTATTAGGATTATAGAATCTATATATTCACGGCAATCTGCAAATATTATAGTCAATGGGGAACTAACGGAGAGGATACAAATTGGAAAGGGTGTTAGACAAGGGTGCCCGCTCTCCCCACTACTATTTATTACGTCACTAGAGGTCCTTTTAAATCGGATAAGATCAAATCAGGAAATTAGGGGCTTGACCATAAAAAGAGAACAATATAAAGTACAGGCCTTCGCGGATGACATGGTCTTTATCATAGAAGACCCCTTACTTTCAGGACCGAATTTGATGAAGGACATTGAGAACTTTGGGTGTGTGGCCGGTTTAAAAATAAACAAGGAAAAAACAAAAATGATTATAAAAAACTTCCCCAAAAACCAGATTGGAGAACTAGAGGAAACAATGGAATTAAAGGTAACTAAAAAAATTAAGTATTTAGGGATCTGGCTGTCTGCGAAATGCTCTTCCATAAAAGAAGACAACTATGATAAGTTGTTACAGAATACCCAAAAGGACTTAAAAAACTGGTCAAAACTACAACTATCACTGATGGGAAGAGTCGCAGTAATTAAAATGAATGTTCTGCCAAAAATCCTCTACCTATTTCAAACGGCACCGGTCAAGCTAGGGGAAAAATTTTATAATGATTTGGACAAAATGATTTGAAACTTTATATGGAATGGTAAAAAGCCCAGAATAAAATATATGCACCTGCAGGATAAAAGAACTCAAGGGGGAATGGGATTACCGGAATGGAAAACATATCATCAAGCAGCAACAACTATGTGGATAAAAGAATGGGTAATGTTAGCTAATAAAAGAACCCTAACAATAGAGGGCCACGACCTGCAATACGGGTGGCATAACTACCTATGGTGCGAGGGAAATAAAATCCACAATTATTTTAGTAGTCACCATTTAAGGGGGGTATTGATTAAGGACTGGCTCGAAATTAGAAGGAGATACTACACGCAACTACCTAAATGGATATCTCCGACGGAAGCCCTGATATACCCGAATTTGGTAAACTTGGATAAAACTGTTACCTACCAACAGTTGCTAGACGACCAAAACAAACTAAACCCCAGGGAAAATTTGGCTGATAAGGGAATAAACATTGATTGGTGGCCATATCTCCAAATTCAAAACAAACACAAATTCGATCTAGCACAACCTGGCTTCCAGAACAAGAACCAGGAATTAGATAAAATTTTAATTGGACCAGATGAGAAATTAATTTCAAAAATATACAACTGCTTACTGATTCGAAAAACGGAAGCAGAAAGGGTAAAAGAAGTCATGGTAACCTGGGCCCAAAACATTGGCCACACAATAGACCTAGACGACTGGGAAAGAGTCTGGGAATGGAACCTAAAATTGACAAAGTCGACGGCCTATAAAGAAAATATATATAAAATGTTCTACCGCTGGCATCTTCCACCGACAAGACTGGCGAAAATGTCTTCAAAAGTTTCGGCCATATGCTGGAAATGTAAAACGGTGCTGGGCACGTACTACCATATGTGGTGGACGTGTCCGGTAGCCAAAGCATATTGGAAGCAAATACTAGGATGGCTGAATGGAATCCTGTCAATTAAACTATGCCTTAAGCCGGAAACTTTCTTATTAGGAATAATAGATCAAAAAATTTGCAAATCTGACCAATACCTCCTAGTCCATATTCTGACAGCGTCAAGGATTGTTTACGCACAGTGCTGGAAGAGTGAAAATGCCCCCACCAACACTATGGTGATGAATAAAATTCTAGAACTAGCAGAAATGAACAGACTGACGATGCGAATTAATGACAAAGAAGACACAGACTTTTATACAGTCTGGGAGAAGCTATACAAATGGCTTGATGAGTCAGCAAAGACCTAGACATAAAAAGAGATAGCTGACTAACCTAATACGATTAAACTAATAACTCAAATGAACAATATACAACAACTGAGAGATAAACGAAAGGAGAAATGTATCAGGGGCGAGAACCCACCGTCGAGCAATTTTGTTACGCTACAATGTTGGGAAAACTTTAAAAAGCTGATAGGAAATCCGCTATAATTACCTGCATAAAATTAGCGATCAAACTTCATTTTAGATGAGGCGAGAGGACTTATAATCCTTGCCTCTTCAAGCAAGGAAAGGGAAAGAAAACCAGGTTGTCCTCAGCTGAGGAAAACATGCAAATGTAATAAAGGTTAGAAGGGAGGGAGGGAGGGCAGTAGGGAAGTCAGGATGGAGAGGAGAAAGGAGAGGAATAGGAAAGGCAGAAAAAGGGGGGAAGGATAAAGAGGAGGAAGAGAAAGAAGAGAAGGGAAAGAAGGTGGGAAGAAAGAAGGAGAGGAGAAAGAGGAAAAACTGGGGAAGGAAGGAGGGAGGGAAGAGAAGAGGGTAGTAAAGAGGGAAAGAGGGAGGGAAAGAAAGAGAGGAGAGTTGAAAGGAAGGAGGGAGGAAAGGAGGGAGATTAAAAGGAAGGAGGAGGGAAAGAGGCAGGGAAGGAGGAAAGGTATGTGAGAAGGAGGGGGGGACCGAGGGAGAGAAAGGACGGGGAAGGAAAGGAGGAAAGGAGAAAAGAAAGGAGGGAAGGCAGGGGAGAAGGAAGTAAGGGGGGGAGGGAAGAAAAGAGGGAGGGAAAGATACCTAACCTTTGATGTTTATAATGATTTGATAGTATGGGAATATCGCGAAATGTAGTTGTATTGTTTGTTACAAGCTATGGATGTTGTATTTTCTTTTTACCAATAAAATCTTTAAAAAAAAAAAAAAAAAAAGAATGATGAGTAGGATATTTTATTAATTTATTTTTATTTATTTTTTTCCAAGTGAACTAAGAATTGATAATTCTACAGTTAGAGAGATTAATTGTTTAAACCAGAATAAAATCAGGGTATTCATAGTGGAGACAATAATTGATGGGAATTAAATGACCCCACTAACCCAAATGGAAATATCACAATTGATGGCCACAATTATTTATCCTGAATGTCTGATGTCTCCTAGATTCACAGAATTTGGGATGAAAAATAAACTGTTTTCACTGCTTCAATAGGATGTATACTAGGTCAATGTTTCTCAACCATGGCAACTTGAGAATTGGAACATCCACAATTCCCCAGCCAGCATGGCCAGCCAGCCAATGAATCATCATTAATGATAATCAATCAGCAAGTGACCCTGGGCATCACAAGAACAATGACCCTGGCCCATCCTTGAGGAGATCTAGCAAGCCACATGCCCATCCGTCATGACTCTGCTAATAGTGGCAATCATTTCCAGAATGCCCTGGAGAGAGCTATAGGTCCTACATGATATCATGATTTGCCTCTTAGGCTTCTCTTATGTTTATGTTTCTTCACTAAAGACAGGTCAATGTCCACCTGGCCAGTTGAGTAGGAAAGAGAAAGAGCCCACATCCTCAGCAGTCACCAATTTTTCTCTTTGCAAGAAACCTCAGCCCCCTCCTTTCTCCCATCTGCTGTTTTGCTCTGCATTAACTATCAACTGATGATTGTTTCTAATTATTTCTAATAAACCTTGGGATGAGTAGAGTTGTTAATGACTACAGACGTATAGTGTGCTATGGTTTATTTTAGTTCAAAAGGTCATTGCATATCATGCTTAGATCAGGGGTGGGTTCCAGTTTCTTCTACTGCCAATTCGCTCAGGGACGTGCTATGCATGCATGTGCAGTAGTAAAAATGTTTCTGTGTATGTGCAGACGCAAAAAACAAGATGGTGGTGGTTACCGCTGATAGAACCAGTTCGGGGGTGTAGCAGGCTGAGTTACTACCTACTCAGCCAGCCAGTCCTAACCAGTAGGAATCCACCTCTGACTTGGATCTGTAGCACAGAGAGTCAGAAGTTAACGTTTTTTCTGTACCTTTTTTCCCTTTTTGTTTGCAGTCTCCCCTGTCCCCAATTTTGCTTTTTCCCCATTCTTTTCCTTTCTCTTTCCAACTTCTTTTGTTTGCATTGATTTTGTAGTCCTTGAAATTTAATGAAGTTTTGTGGCAAAAAAAAAATATTTCAATGCAGATACAAATGACAAAAGTGCAATACCAATGCAATTCATACTAATATAGAAAATGACAGTTCTCATCCCCAAATGTCCTCTGGAACAATTCAGTCTTCATATTTCCAGCAGTATAGATGTAAGCCAAACATCGAGAGGCTGACCATTCTACAGGATGGTGTTAACAACTGAACAAAAGATAGTTTGCAAGCTCTAGTAGCCCATTAATCTAGTGAACCTAAAGAGCCACCAAAATATTTTAACCAGGTATATATGGTGAGCAGATCAGACATACAGTTTCTGGGCAGAGAAGACCGTATTAAGTATCAAGATGCCAACTGAGTCAAACTAGCACCTTGATTTGTATCCAAAAACCTGCTGGTGACCTATGCAATAATTAAGCCTAGTTTATCAACATACAAGCCAAAGAAATGATTAAATGATTAAATTATTGCCTTTACAAGTCCCAGACACCAGAAAGCAGATGTTTTCCCCCATTTTAACTAAGAAGAAGAAGGACAAATTAGGAACTTCCGGTGGCACCGTAGGCGTTGAAAGACGCTCCTGTTGGAACTCCAGCCCTGTGATCACGTATAAGCTGCTAGAACAGCGTAAATCAGCTGTCTAGCAGCTTGAAAACTTTCCCTTTGGGAAAAGAGGGGGGCTGAGTATCTGGGCAAGGGTAGAGCTCCCCTAGACCCCCAGGAGCAATTCTGGGGCTCAAAGGGTAAGAGCTCCCCAGCAGCCCAACAGAGCTCCACATCCGGGACGTTTCTGCTGTAGCAGGAGAAAACACTGCTACCATCCCTGCAAACAACGCTTTAATCTACATTTGAATAAGAAGCAGGCAGAGCAAAGACAGGAGTGTTTATAATTGCAAGTACATACTTTAACTTTGATGCAGTATTACTTCCTTCTGTAAAGATTGAGGGGAACAAAAGGGAAATGAAGATGGCACCTGAAAGTTAAAGGGTGTGGTGAAAGTAAAACTTAAAAGGAAAGTACTTGTTAAGTGCTTGTTAATGTCCTTAACCTTGTTCTAATCAATGGACTCAACTTTAAAAGAACAAAGAGCTCAAGATTAAAGAAAACAGCATTGGTTTATTAATAAACTATAAGATTTAACAAATTTGGGGATTAAGTGGACTTTTTGGACTTAATAACTTGGCTGCAGGAAAGTGTGATTTGAATATTTGGAAATGGCTTCAAAGCAAACAAAAATAGGTGCTCTCAAGAGTGCTGGAAGTTCCCCAGCTCAGCCATCTAAACTGCAGTCTTTCTTACCCCCAGCGGATACACAAACACTGACACTTGAAGCCCTCCAAGGTGCCTTAAAGGCACAAGCCTCTGTTTTGCAAGAAAAAATTACAACTGCTTTTAAAGATGTGTCTGACAAAATGTCTGAAATTAAAGATTTAATGTAAACCCGCAATCAACAAATAAGAGAGGATATTGTGGATGCATTTAAGGGCCTGCTTGGTTATGTAACATCACTGGAGGATAGGGTGGAAGAAATTAATCAGTCTAATGTAAACTTGGAGAACAAAGTTGATAAGGCTCAAATCAAGATTGAAAAATCAGAGGCAGAAGTTACAATGACACAATACAGAGTGATGGAATTTGCTGTGAGAATAAGAGGCCTGAAAGAAAATAACCAAGAAAATTTGAAAGAGATTTTTACAGAAGCTTTTGCTCAGTTAATTGGCGAACCAAAGGCAGAATATGATTGGCAGATTGACAAAATCTATCGTGTTAACTCATGGATTGCTAGACAGAGAAAACTACTAAGAGATATTGTAATCTATTTTGTTACCAGGAAAACAAGGAATGGAATATTACAAACGACTTTTAAAAATAAGCTACAGGTGGCAGGACAAGAGGTGGCAGTACTGAAGGAAATTCCCCCTAAAATGTTGAGATCTAGAAAGGACTATGCATTCCTAGTTGATGAACCTAGAAATCACCAGATACAGTATAGTTGGGAGGTTCCAGCCGGATTGGTGGTGAATTATTTAGGAGAAAGATATCGTCTTAATTCAGTTTGGAAGGCAAGAGATTTTTACAGTAATGTACTAAAGGCTGGATATCTTCAGGAGCCAAAAGAAGGAAAGAAGCAGGGGAGACTAGAAAGGAAGCTACCCAGGTACAAGCCCAAGGAGGTGCCCTGAGTACACAAGAAGATTTAATGCAACTTTCGGGTGCTGTTCAAGCCTTGGAATTACTTGAGGAGACAGAAGGAGTTATGGAACAAAGAGAAACTCGAGCGGTAACTAAATGTAAAGAACAAGAATTAAAGATGCAACAAGCTCAGACAACAACCCAAGAAACTATAAATATAAATACAGAAGCTGTGGGGGGAGCCAGACTGAAGAAGAAATTCCAGCAGGATTTCCAGGCGGCTCTTAAAAAGCTTCAGGGAGCTAAAGATAACAATTAAATTTTTAACCTGGAACGTTAATGGCTTAAATTCACCACAAAAAAAGGGGGAAAAATCACTATTTGAAACAATTTAAAAATGATGTAATTTGTTTGCAAGAAATATTTGATAAATGCAAGACTGGGAATACATTTTGTGGCATCTGCTCCAGAGAAGAAAAATGGCATAGCTACATATTTAAGGAAAGACTTAAAGGCTAAATTAATTGAAGCAGATCCTCAAGGAAGAAATATTGCAATTGAATTATTAATAGAAGGAAAGAAAATACTCTTAACGGGAGTATATGCTCCCAATCAACAACAAGAAAGTTTTTACAAGTTGCTGCATACTAAATTAATACAATGGGATTATAGATCGTGTATATTATTGGGTGACTGAATACTATGAAAGACAAGAAGGGACTTTTGCAAAATACTCAAATATGAGCAAGATTGCCTAAATCTTTTTTCGACATGATGGATGATATGGAACTGAGAGATATTTGGCATGAATGGAATGTTAAAGAACAAGACTTTACATTTTTTTCCGATAGGCACCAATCCTTTTCTAGAATTGACTTTATATTAATTACGAATGACTTTCTTCCAGGGTGAAGAAGATGAAGATATGCCCGAGAACTCTAACAGATCATAATCCGATGTGGATGGAACTGGAATATGGAGAGGGGTCTAGGAGGTCTTGGAGGTTAAATGAAAATTTATTTAGATATGAGGGAAATGTGATAGAATGTAAAAAAACTATTGAAATAATATTTTGTTTTTAACATGCATAAGGGAACACCCATAGAAATGGTTTGGGATGCAAGTAAAGCATATATGAGAGGTGTTCTAATAAATTTGAATAACCTACACAGACATAGACAGGGGGAAAAACGGAGAGAACTAGAAGAGGAGATAAAAAAGAAAGAGCAGGCACTAATATCTATCCCAGATGATAAGAACACAAAATAAGTAATTATAGCAATAGCAGTAGACTTATAGCAATAGCAGTAGACTTATATACCGCTTCATAGGCCTTTCAGGCCTCTCTAAGCGGTTTACAGAGAGTCAGCATATTGCCCCCAACAATCTGGGTCCTCATTTTACCCACCTCGGAAGGATGGAAGGCTGAGTCAACCCTGAGCCGGTGAGATTTGAACCGCTGACCTGCTGATCTAGCAGTAGCCTGCAGTGCTGCATTTAACCACTGTGCCACCTTGGCTCTTGAATTACTTTATTGCGAGGGCAATTTAACATGTTGATGTCAGACCAGGTAACAACTAACTTGCTATATGTTAAACACAATACTTTTTGCAATGCAAATAAACCAGGTAGATGGTTAGCATATACGTTAAGGAAAAAACAAAAGTCTTGTACCATAGAGAAAATAGAGTACAAAGGTAAAGAAGTGTATCAACAGAATATGATTAAAAAGGCCTTTTTAGAATTTTATACGAGACTCTATACTGGGGATAAAATACAAGGTATAGATATAGATAGATATTTGGAGAAGGAGAATATCCTCATAGTTACAGATGAGCAAAGGGAAAGAATGAATCAACCGATAACCACGGAGGAAATTTTCCTGGTAATTAAGCAGCTAAAAGTTGGTAAGGCCCCTGGAACAGATGGATTGACAGTGGTTTATTATAAAAAATTACAACTAGAAATGGTAGAACATCTTAAGGAACTTTTTAGTAAAATACAATTGGGAGGAAGGGTGCCACCATCTTTGAGAACAGCCTTTATTTCGCTGGTTCCGAAAGAAGATCAAGATCATAGTCAGCCAAAAAACTATAGGCCTATATCACTACTTAATACAGATTATAAAATCTTTGCTAAAATACTAGCAACTAGGTTAATGTCAGTTATGCAACAAATGATTCACAATGATCTGTATAAAACAATCTGGTTTTATACTTGGGAGACAAATTAAAAGTAATGTAAGACAAATCGTTAATATACTGGAGTATTTGGGGAAGAATAACCAAGTCCCTGCAGTGCTTATATTCTTGGATGTGGAGAAAGCATTTGACCGAGTGAATTGGCAATTTCTAATGAAAATAATACAAAAGATGCAGTTTGGAGAGTATTTTATACAATCTATTAAGGCAGTATATCAGAAACAAACAGCACAAATTATAGTTAATGGTAGTTTAACAGAATCTTTTAAAATCGAAAAAGGAACAAGACAGGGGTGTCCTCTGTCTCCATTATTGTTTATTTTAACTTTGGAATTATTGCTGAACAGAATACATGATTCAGATGATGTACAGGGAATGAAGATTAGGCATTATGAATACCGAGTACGAGCATTTGCAGATGACTTGGTTGTAACTTTAACTCAACCAGGGAAATCAGCTAGGTTTAATGAACATAATTAATCAATATGGTCAAGTATCTGGGTTTAAAATAAATCTAGGGAAAACAAAGATGATAGTTAAAAATATGACTATAAATCAAAAAGAATTAGAAAGAGTAACAGGATGTTAGATAGTAAAAAGGTTAAATATTTAGCAGTTTATATCACAACTTCAAATGGGAAATTATACAAGCATAATTATGAACCATTATGGCACAAAATACAGAGAGAGATGAATAAATGGAAAAAATTACAATTGTCTTTGTTGGGAAGGATAGCAGTAGTAAAAATGAACGTTTTGCCTAAGTTTTTATTTGTTTTTCAAACGATACCAATACTCAAAAAAGATGCAAACTTGGAAGAATGGCAGAAAGGTATTAATAAATTTGTTTTGGCAGGGAAAAGACCGAGAATAAAACTTAAAATAATGCGAGATATACATGAAAGAGGAGGTTTGAAAATGCCCAACTTAAAATTATATTATGAAGTAGTAGTTTTATCAACAATTAGTGATTGGATTAATTTAACAGATGACAGAATATTGAATATTGAGGGATATGATTTGGTATATGGTTGGCATGCTTATTTAGTATATGATAAGAAGGTGGACAGGACTTTTAAAAGCCACATATTAAGGAATGCTCTATTGCGTGTCTGGAAAAAATATCAATATAAATTAAATGACAAGATACCTATGTGGGTAGTACCCAGACACGTGATAGAGAATATAAGTATAGAACAAAAACAGGATGCAATTACATATAAAGAGCTTCTTAACATAGAAAGAGGTGTACTACAGTTAAAGCCTTTGAATGTATTAAGAGAGGAAAGAGTAATTCAAACCAGATTCAAAGACCAGAATATTGGTATCATACAAAATGAGGAAAATCTGGTAAAACAAATTAGGGACCAGAGTCAAATGCATATAAAAAGGTTGTATAATATATTAATAGAAATAGATTCTGAAACAGAGTTAGTTAAAGATTGTATGATAAAATGGGCACAAAACTTTGAAGAACCAATAATGATGAAAACATGGGAAAAGATCTGGGTAAGAAATGTAAAATTTACGCAAGCTCAAAACTTGGCAGAGAATTTTTATAAGATGCTTTATAGATGGCATTTAGATCCCAAAAAGCTAGCTTGTATGTATCCAAATTTACAATCCAAATGTTGGAGATGTGATTGTGTTGATGCCACGTATTATCATGTATGGTGGACTTGTAAAAAAGTTAAAGCATTTTGGATAAAAATACGGTGGATTATTCAAAATATTCTTAAAAAGAGAATAAAGTTTACTCCTCAGTTGTTCTAGGTATAATTACAGACTGTACAGTTATAGAGACTAATTTGATTCTGAACTTAATAACAGCAGCAAGATTGTTGGTGGCGCAGTACTGGAAGAAGGAAGAATTGCCTACTATTCAAGAATGGACGTTAAAAGTAGTAAATTTAGCAGAGATGGCCAAAATCTCAGCATATCTGAAGGACCATTCAGATGAGAAATATAAATTGGAATGGAGAAGATGGATTGACTACATTCAAAATAAATACCGGACTAAGAAATTTCAATTAGCTTATGAATGAACAAGGAATGTTATAATTTATCTAAATTTAGTTTAACAAAAGGGGAGTTAAAGTACAAGAGAGAGGTAGGATGCTATAGTTAGTTAGCTTATCTTAGTGTATGATTGTTAAATGTTTATACCCTGTATTTTGCTCTGGGAAGTTGGGGGGGAGGGAGGGTTGGAGGTGGGGAGGGTTGGGGTGGGGAGAGGGAAGGGGAAATATTTGTAAAATTTGTAAAATGTAAAATTTATTAAAACTTTTCAATAAAAAAGGACAAATTAAAATGATTGAAGATCAACCTGCTGATACAATATGTGTAAAGATTGTGCTGTGACAATCTTATCTTTATGGTATACATTGGACATGACCTTGCATCTGCATTTGATCTAATTCACCTGTCTTCCACTATAGGGCTCCAGACATTTCTTCTGGTGCGTCATCATCTCATAGAGGGTTTGGATGGACCAAATATATGGTTTCCCACCAAGATCATCCAATATCAAGAAACCACTCAAAAGCAATCACATTGAGGTTCTGTTCACTTCCCTATTCCAGGAATCACCCAGGGAATCAATGGAACTGCCTGCAAGTAATTCTCAATTTTATTTGGAATTCCTTCATGTTTTATTCAAGCACAGCAGTCAATCCGGAGTTTGAGGAATTTTAAAACTTCAAATTTGAGGTTTTTGTAAGAATTGTTCAGTACTTGTATAGAATACATTTTAAATTATTTTTTTCATCTACATCAGAATTTTTTGTTATGCTTTTGTTGAATTAAATGGAAGAAGTATTAAATCATTTGTCAGAGTCTGCTAGGAGAAGTCTGATCTGTGACATTAAGACATCTTTGGTTATGTAATTTTTTTTTAAGGATAAACTTCCTGAAATTTTTGAACCTTGCATTCTCCAGTTGGGTGTTACTACAGTTTTGATCTAAGCTGTTTTTCACAAGCCTAATATATGGAAAAAATTAAGCTGGCAGTCTCTCAATTTTAATGAACAACTGCAATTAAAAAATTAATTACTATTTCCAAATTAAAGCAGCACACAAAATAAATTTGTTTGACTCTAAATATCCATAACAATAATGATTTTCTTCCCATTCTGAATAAATGAAGTGATGTATCGACACCAAAATAGAAATTAATATTAATTTAATTTGAATGGCACCTTTAAAAATAATTTTTATAGACATAATAAATAAATGCTAATGAAAAGTTGCTAATTAGTTTTTAACCTAATTGATAGAGACATTTCAATGTACTTAAGAAAGGTCAGTCCTCTCTGAACTTTATACTCAATTTTAGATGTTTATATGAGAGATGGAAATTAAATTTTTATTTTATGCTAGCACAAAGCTTCTTGTGTAGTAATGTGCAGTTAATAGCCTATACCAGGACTGTCAAACTCACACCACATGGGCTGGATGTGTCACACACTGGCACACCCATGCCCGGTTTAGCAAAGGGAAAAATCCCTCGATATATCACATGATGATGCTGTGATGATGTGTGTTTGACACCCCTGGCCTATACTAAGAAGAAGACACATTGGGATAATGTTCATATTCCTGGTATAGTCTGGGAGCGAGAGAAGTCACTGCACAGAGTAAAAAAGTTAGTAGAGCTTGTGTCAGAGAAGCAATCACAACACAAAAGGGATGTTTCATTGAATAATCTGCAGCGTTACACCCTTGTCCTAAATATCTGCAAAGATCTAGTGGTGTGATTTCACACACCACATAGCAGCATATGACTCTTGCTTTATCACCATAGGACAATGTTAAAAAAACTAGTAGGATCAGATGAAAATCATTTGGTCTAGTTCTCTTAAACAACTGATCTGATGTACCAGGGAAATCATTCTCCCATTTTAACTTTCCAACAAATAATATTGTTTCTAAATCTAGAGGTTTCATGTAATTACAGGCTTCATTAGTGTGTCACTCAGACTCCTATTCTACATCTGAGGGCAATTTCACACAATCAAGAAGCAGTGGGTCGGCCTTTCTGAATCTACAGTGTAAGAGCAATGGTTCCTAAATAGAGAGAAATTAACTGGAGGTAATGCATCAATTTGTAATTGCTGATTTGTGAGTTGAGAATCCAATTTGGGACTGCCAAGATACATGACTGCCAAGATACTTGAGTAAAACAACAGAATCTGGTTTTTGTGTGGGCTTAATGACATTATTTGAGACCCGGAAAAGGAATAATTGGGTCAAACAGTTTAAGAACATCTGGTGTAGAATTTATCAGAGGAAATGCCATGTGACTTCCCCCTTACAGAGAAATCTCTGTGCAGCACAAGCTGTCAGAAACAGGACTATTAGCAAATCCTAAACATTGTATGGAGCATCAGTTTTCATAATCTAGTAAATGTTAGACATATCTCCATTTAGTGGACATCAGATGCAGTGGAGCAAATTTCCATCTAAATATCCTTCTGTAATAATGGACAATTGACAATTGCATCCAAAATAGTTCATAGTAGCAGATTAATTTTATGTTAATGTTATGTCATTCACCATAAATCTACATCATTTCCATAATTGCACAAATTATGTCATTTGTATCAATTCAGTCATTCTAATGCAAATTAACATAAAACATTTGCATAACAACATTATTCAAATGAACTGAATCACTATGGATTCAGATATGTACTCTTGTAGTTAATGGATGGGTAAAATAGACATCCTGTCTTCCCAATTGGTCAAATAAATTGAGGATTTAACAATACTGCTGTTCAACCAAATGTTTTCTAAAACACATTCATAGTGCTGACCTACTTAATAACTAATATCAGGAAGAAAAAATGAATGATGCTAAGAGTTTGTACTATATTTATCAGCAGTGAGGTGGTCACTGAAAATCTGCTATGTACTTAATTCCTTATCTATGAAGGTATATGTTTATCTACAGTCTTGTTCTCCAATATTTTTGAAGATATACCAGATATCTGCCAATGATGAAAAGTCAGTCTCATGACTTTGAAAGAAAGGGGTAGGGATAAGGACTTTTGATCTTTCTCTTCTACTCAAGGAATTCTTTCTTTTAAAATTAGGAAACAATAAAGAATTCTGCAGATGTCACATCATTTTTTCTCAACCAAAGAGCAACCTTAACCATCTTCTTCAGGACAGAAGTGTCTTCTTCTGCTGTGGTCTTTTGTACTTGTAGAATAAGATATTGCCTATGAAAAAAGTAGGATGCTGAAAAATCTCCAAAATAAATTATTGCAACAGATGTTGCAAGCCAAAAGCCAGTGTAATGTAGACAGATATAGAGTTAGTGTCAGGGTTCCAAATAGCATCCAAAATTAAATCAGAGTTCAAGGCAAAGCTTTCCTCAAAGTTCCAATTTATTAAGAAAGCTATGTTGGCACATCTGGGAAAACCTGAATCTGAAAGCTTCCTGGTTTTCCCCATCCAGATGAAAGTTCAAGATCTTGCCCCCATATCCACAAGTCCATCACATGGTCCAATCTTCCACTGCCATGCTGGCAGTTTCACCCATCCAGTTCCGGTCAGGTGCAGAGGTGCAAAGACAAAGGATGGCCTTGGCTTTCTAGAAAGAATTTTGTTATGGCTACATAGCATCTAACTCTGTACAATCCCTCCCACCATTTTACCACAATAGAAAATGCATAATAGAATAATATAAGGTGTGGCAGGCCTAAGATCCAAAAGAAAAGATGGCTGCGGGCCTGACAGTTAATGCATGAAATTCCAGAAAAGTTTCTTTGAGGGAAGAACTACTGCCATCCCAGAAAACCTATTAAGATTAAATCCAACCCATTAAAAATATCACTGTTTTAGATTTGTTTACTCTTGTTTTATATTCAGGTGTTATGCTTTAGGTTTATTTTCTCCCACCCTTCAAAGTCAGCCCAAATACATGGTTGTGACGGGCCCTATTACTACTTCCATGAGATAGGCATCTCAGATGGCAGATGCTAAAAGTAGCAAAATATTGAATGATAGTTGTGTGAGCCATCAGTTCTGAGTTATGCTCCTTAACCCAGTGTGCTTCCTATAGCTGCATTGAACAAAGCTGTCTAAACCCCATGTTGAAATGAGATTCAGCTGTCAGTCTGGACAGCTTCCCTACATTGAACAGTAAGAGACTGGGAGAAATATCTGATGCTTTGCCTTGGACAGCAAACTGTCTTATCTGGGTTCTGAATTGTAAGAAAAATATGTCAATAATGTATTCTGCTATTTCTCTTTTGATTTTAAACATTTTTCAGAACAGGAAGGAAATATTCCAGGTTATCACCTTGTAAAAATGTCAGTGTAAAGCATAAAAGATTAACAGAAGAAAAAGAAAGGTTTTACTTTAAAATGTTATTGTTTACATACATTTCCCTCCTACACCATCATTTGGCACAGTTTATTGATTTATTTCCTCCACACTTTTTTTCCTTTTTCCAATAAGTAACTATCTGTAAATAGGAATGAATTCCAAAAGTGTTTTGTAAATCAAGGTTCAAGTTTACTTTATGCAAATAACTGCAACATTAGAAGATTAAACACCAGTATTATAATCATCTGTGAAGAGAAGTGTAATGGAAAAAACAAATTGCTACTTTGGTAAAACCCTAACACTATTATTTTTACATCCCAAATATCATTCTAGAAGAATTTTTGGATATGACATATCTTCAACAGTTTTTGTCCCAAAATACAGTAGTTTTGCTAGGATGGTTGAAAATATTGTTTATCCATTTGATCATTACATTTTTATATAATAGAATAAAATAGAATTCTTTATTGGCCAAGTGTGATTGAACACACAAGGAATTTGTCTTGGTACATATGCTCTCATTCTATATAAAAGAAAAGATACATTTGTCAAGAATCATAAGGTACAACACTTAATGATAGTCATAGGGTACAAATAAGCAATCAAATCATTAGGAAACAATCAATATAAATTGTAAGAATACAAGAAACAATGTTAGAGTCATATAGTCATAGTGGGAGGAGATGGGTGATTTTATATCATCTTTCCTGCAACGGTAAAGGTATTGGCAGGAACAGCTTCTTCAATTTCCTCCAACAGCACATTTGAGCAGGCTGGCATATGGTAGAACAAATTCCATACATGCCTAAACACTTTACTTGATCTTAGCACAATGGCCAAGAAGCAATCATCTATGTGTAGTCATTGTCCTATTTCCCTTAGATAAGCAATGTTATGCAAACCCCCCAAATGGAGTAAAAGAAAGAAATTAAGATGTGATATAGGAAAAAGAAAAGCTAACTCTAGTTACCATCAACACCAGTTACAAATACCACTTCATGCCAGTTGTTTGTAGTATCTTTTCCATTATCTTTTCCTGTTCAGCTATTGGTGTTGTATTGGAAACATAAGTCTGGTAGGTAGTAGCAAGAGCTTTCTTTCTTTCTTTCTTTCTTTCTTTCTTTCTTTCTTCCTTCCTTCCTTCCTTCCTTCCTTCCTTCCTTCCTTCCTTCCTTCCCTCCCTCCCTCCCTCCCTTCCTTCCTTTCTCTTTTTTTGCATTAGCACAGTCCTTCTTAAACCTTAGCTTGGAGTGGTGATGTTGCTGTTTTGGGGTGTATAGTTGCAACCAGTTTAGACAGATATTTTGTATCATAAAGCCATAGATATGTTTTAGAATTTAAACACTGAAAAATATAAAAAATAGGTTCGACAGGATAACAATAATTCAGAAAAAAACAGGTAGTCCCTTATTTCCCCCTGCCTCATTTTTATCATCTTCACCAAGGAACAAGAAATGAAATATTATTATTGCTACCAATCACATATAATTGATACTAGTTACAGTAACAGCTGCAACTGTTACTGCCCCAGGCCTTCCGCAAAGAGACTAAGACCTGGCTGTTCCGGCTGCCCCATCTTAAGTTATGAATGTTGTCGAATTTTAATGTTGTTTGTATTCTTCGTATGTCCCCCCTTCCCTTTTTTTACCTGTAAGCCGCCCTGAGTCTTCCGAGATTGGGCAGCATACAAACCAAATAAATACAAATACAATACAACAATGTATCACAAATGAACCAACCAATCTGACATCAATTCCTGGGAAGAGCATAGAGAGGTCCATTAAAAAATCAGCCTGTAAGTATTTGTGGGGGGAAATGTATCGATCACTACACATTAGGACAGACTTGTCAGGTGCAAATCCTGTCAGACTAAACTAAAGTCTTTTTATATCAGGTTAGTTTTATTGTAGATTGTGGGAATGCTAACCTTAATAGGTATAATGCATCATGATTTGAGCAAAAATATCTGGCAAACTGCCTTCTGGAATTCTAAGTAGCAGCTAATGAAGACAATTAAATGGATGCAAAAGCTGCCTGGTTTCCTAATCACACTGGAGTGAAGAATCTTGTCAAATACTTAGGGTTCAATCTTGGAGCCTGTGCTCCTCAACATTGTTATTAGTGTTTTGGAAAAAGTCAAAGACCTGCTTATCAAATTTGTCAAAGATACAAATTTGGATGAGATAGCTAATACCTTAGAGTAGGGGTATCCAAACTTGGGAACTTTAAGACTTGTGGACTTCAATTCCCAGAAATCCCCAGTCAGCCAGAGTATAGGGGGGGGGGAAATCAAAATTATCTTGATAGGTTAAAGAAATGGGTTAAAAGGAACAGAAGAAAGTTATCCGTGACATTTGCAACATTCTTATTTATGAAACAGAAATAAAATGAACCCATATAGAGTGCAAGGTAGAGTACTAGTGACAAAAGTTAATTAATAATATGTATTCGCGATAGATATGGCTGCAAAACAAACAAAAGACATTTTGGGCTGTGTCAACAGAAATGTGCTTTCAAAACGTAAGAACTAATTGTTTATTTAATTCTGTGCTGGTCAGACCCCACCTTGAGAACTATGGTAGTAAGGATGATCAGTAATTAGATCTTTGAAGGGAGAATGTAGTAGTGGAATATGTTTAACCTTGAGAAAAGAAGATAAGGGACAGGTGAGCATTCCTCCATTACCTGAAAATAAATTGCATTGAATAGGCAGGAAAGATCTGTTCTCTGTCACTGTCATAGCTCAGAGTAATGGATTTAAATTACAGAAAGGAACATTCTGGCTGAATATTAGATGAAAACCAAAACCAAAAATACCTATCCTCAACAATATGTATTACAATTAAACAGTAGAATCAATGACCAATGTCAAGCATCTGTTGTGGATGCTTTAATTAGGTTATATCTAGTGAACACCAGGTTGAACTTTGTGGCCTACCATAAATGGTTTAACGATTTCATGAAGCTGAGAAATAATCTTTTTCCCTTTCTTTTTTCAGAGGAATAACAAAAGCAATAGCACTTAGTCTTATAAATTGCTTCACGGTGCTTTTATAGCCCTCTCCAAGCGGTTTACATAGTCTGCAAATTGCCCCCAACAATCTAAGTCGTCATTTTATGAACATCAAAAGAATGGAAGTCTGAGTCAAACTTGAGCCAGTCAGAATTGAACTCCTGGCAGTGAGCAGTGGATTAGCCTGTGTCACCAAACCAAACTTGATATCTGAGTCTATTCAACACCAGTCCTATGAAAATAGCAACTATCGTTATTTTTCTTTTAGTTACATTTGCAAAATAAATATTTGAAGTGAAGACATCTTATCCCTCTTTAGAATAGTCATTACCTAAAACCGATAATTTATTTATGGTCATTAATTGAGATGACATTCAGAAAAAAATACGGAAAAAACCCATATGATATATTAACATGTTTATTCATTATTTAACACCAAGTAAATGTTGTATGCTGCATCTTGAGCAGTATTCTCAAGTAGTTTAAATAATAATTAGAAATCACAGGGAGTGACAACAAGCTAACACAGACATGTCTAAGATTTCCATAGGTAAAGGAAAGTTCATAGAAGAGGACTTATAGTTATTCAAAAGGCCACAGTCGTTCAAGCAGAAGCCCCAAAGTTATGAATTAACTTTTCCTCTGATCATCTGTAGGTGTATATGCATTCCTAGAAACTCTTTATTTCTTGGAAAAACAGATGATGAAATAACTATTAGTGGAAAAGTCTATAAAGATATTTTTTAAAGCCTCTTTAGTGGTATTGCCAAGGCAAATGGCAGATGTGGATGGTTTGCTGTTTTGAGGAGGGCACTACATTTGTTAAAGCTTGCTTTCCTTTCCAATTCTCTCCCCCCCGCCGGCCGTGCTCTACAATTTGGACAAGATGATAATCTGCTCTTCCAAATTTCTAGCCCAATGCCATAATCCCTACACCAAACTGGCTGTCTTAGTAAGGCATGCATTTTTAAACAACTTTCCAAGTTAAAAAAAACAGGATGCAAATATTAAGAACAAAATCATCATCTACTCTGCTTTACAGATGAAATTTTATTATCAACATAGGGCAAAAACCAACCAACCAGCAAACCAAACAAAAATACAAAAAAGTCCAGAGTTTTCAAATGATCACTTTTCTACGGAGCTGAAGAAGAGCTGAAGAAGCTTCTTGGATGAGAAGCGAAACATCTTCAAAGAAGAGCCAGAAAGTGCAGTTGCCTCTTGAAGAAGCACCTTTGGGACATTTTTTTAAGGACTTGCTTCATTCTTCTCAGCACATGTACAATATCCAAGGCTGTGAATTAGCAAGGAAAAGGCTGTACCACATTATAGTTTTATTCTCAATTTCTCCTCCTGTCTTATGGGGAACCCATCCAGTCAATTTGGCAATGTGCATGGCTGCTGTAATCAGATTACATTATGCAAGGCTTTGGGGAGTCAGAAAAGATGATGAATTACTTTATATGGAATATTGCTTATTACTAGGTCATCAATTAGCATTAAGCTGACAGTCTCTAGGGCAGTTTAAAAATGGCCTAATTGACACTTCTCCATTACATCCCCCCATAGTACCATACACATGTACATTATGACTTGGACTAAGTGGGCATTTATTACTCAGCAAACTGAACACCAGCGAAGCTGAGTGATTCAAAACATAATTGGTTTTCATGGAGAGGAGAGAAGGGGAAATCTAAGAAAATCTGACATCCAGACACTAATCTATTACCCTCTGTGTATGCAGATGAACAGCTCTTCAGGCTTCGTGCCAAAACCTCCTAGCTTTTACATTTATACAATAATAAATATTTATGTTTTTTATATATTAGGCCACATCCCAGGATAAATATGATTTATACTGTGTGCTTAATAGAGCCAGCTTTTTTCCTCTTTTTTTTTTCTCTGCAAAAAACAACATTTGAAAAAATGGACATTTTACCGCAATTTATTATTGAAGTTGTGAGGAAACTAATTATCTAAAGATAGTGGAGGAGATATCTTTTGCAATAGTGGTAAATCATCATTTCAGTTCATCATCTTTCATTTACATCTGAGCTTTTCCATCTCTACTCTCTTCTGGGATTTCCTTTGATGCCTTCATTATTTTTCAAAGATAAATTAAGCTTTTGAAAAAAGTAATCTTTCTACAGAAATGGGAGCAATTTACTATTTATTACAATGGTAGGTTCCGGATCCCATTGCAACCGATACGGTTGCAATGGGGCACCATGTCCTCCACATGAACGTGCGTGGTGTGCGTGCACAAGTGCGCAGCATGCGCATGCGTCTTACCATCCTGCAACGTCTCCATGAGCTTCCGCGACACTCCAGCTGCTCAGCAGAGCATTGCACAAGCTCTGTATGCGCTGTGCATGTGCGTGGAAGACTTTAAAGGCAGGTAAGGAGCGCAAGCGGGCAGGTGGACCCTCCGGAGTATCGTACCGGAATGGTATGCCCATACCAGGGCGGACTGCCTGTAACCCACCACTGATGCATTATCATCGTTGTAAATAATTTGAGAATTATTATTGGAGAAGAATCCAGTTTACCTTAAGGATAGAATCCATGATCTGGGTCTTGAAATATAGTTATAGTAATTTAGCTGATAACACTATGAGAGAACATCTTCTTGCTCTGAAAGTAATGGCCAATATGTATTCTCTTTTGTAGACTTATCTATTATGAGCTCATTTAAGTGTTCCTTGTACCTAGTCAAGTTTGGCCAGACTTAAAAAAGTCTGGCTTGTATTTGCATGGAAATACTAGGGCTAGACTGGGATTTGTAAAAAATAAAGAAACCCAGCATTAACTGTTTTAGAAGACAGAAATGGCAACTTCCATTTTTACTTCTTGCAAACCCCAAATATATGGGAATGTGTTCTGAAGTCATCAAAAATCAAACTTAACTTGAAGAATTTTTCACTTGAAATGAACTGTTGACTGTTAATGGGATGCATCTACTGTTGTACTTGGAACCTGAATGTCCCCATTTTCTTAGAGTAGTCTATGAGCATTATTTCAGTATTTTCTTTTGCCTAATAGCAACAGCAATAGCATTTAGACTTATATATTGCTCCCATAGTCCTCTACAGCACACTCTGACTAGTTTACAGTGTGAGTCCCCAACAATCTGGAGCCTCATTTTACTGACCTCGGAAGATGGAATGCTGAGTCAACCTCTAGCATCATCAGGATAGAATTATAGACTGTGAGCAGAATTAGCTTGCAGAATACTGCATTCTGATCACTGCATCTCCTGGGCTCCTGATGCCCCCATATACCTTTCTGTTCTACATCCATGCTTTTTGTACAAAGTTGAGCTTCTCATTCCTACCTATCTGGGTTTTTCTTTGTTTATTTCATCAGAATAACAAAAAAAAAACCAACAACACAGTCCTAACTGATTATTATAAAGAAAAATTAAGTGCCCTGACCTGTCACAATGTGTATCAAACAGAATGAGGTATAGTATGCAGAAAAGAAAATTTGCAGGAAGGAAATGATGAAGATGAATTATACCAGAGAAAGCATTTTTTTAAAAAGATGTATATAAAATGCTGTATAAAAATGTTCAGAAATGAAGATATTAGAAAATGTTCAGAAAAAATATAGACAAAAAAGTATTTGAAAGACTATCAAAACAATTTAGAAATGAAATAAATGAAACTAAAGTCTTGAAATGTCCCAAGGGCAGCTAGGGGCCTAGAATTGCATATAAATATTGATTCCCTTTTTTTCTGAAGAACAACTGAAGTATATTTGAGAGACAATCATGAAACCAGTACAAAGCGGTATCTCCTCTTCCCGTATCTCTCAGATAATCCAGAAGGATGTAGTGTTTAATGGCACTGAAGGATGCTGAGAGATCAAAGAGAGTTAACTCCAGATAAACTCCTGCCTCTCTAAGTCCTATAGTCCACCCTGAAAGCAATTTGAAAGGAGTTGAGATAATCTGAGCTTTTGTTTCATTTTGTTTTTAGAAAGAAAAAAACCCTCTGCCTCCTCATCCAGTGAAAATGAGATTTTATATTTCCAAGGATCCAGTGCAGAGTTCTTTAGAAGAGGTCAAATAATGTGCCTATTTTGGTTTAGCAGCAATACATTTGTTAACATGGTATATCCCAACTTAAAATGTATTGGTCTAGTAGCAATCTATTCCACTACAGTAATAAAGCTGGTGGCTCAGTGGCTAAGATGCTGAGCTTGTCAATCAGAAAGGTCGGCAGTTTGGCGGTTCAAATCCTAGTGCTGCGTGTAACTGAGTGAGCTCCCGTTACTTGTCCTAGCTTCTGCCAACCTAGCAGTTCAAAAGCATGCAAGTAGAAAAATAGGAACCACCTTTGGTGGGAAAGTAACAGCGTGCCATGCGTTTAGTCATGCTGGCCACATGACCACAGAGACGTTTTCAGACAGTGCTGGCTCTTCAGCTTTGAAACGGAGATGAGCACTACCCTCTAGAGTTGGGAACAACTAACACACACACACACACACACACACACACAATTTAAGAATGCAAAAGTATCTTTTAATTATGTAGGAAAGATATGGTTAACAATTAGGTATAAAAGCAAGATTACTGTTCAATATTGGAAAGTTACTGTGACCTCAGATTTACAATCACTGATTGCTAATAAATGTTAACTTTCTAATCGCTGACTGTTAGTGTAATGGAAAAAGGATGGGTAATAAAAAGACTAATTTCAAGTGAAGATAATATATCTAGCTTGAGGTTGAAGTATGGAGTCCTTAGTGCTCCCTAAGTTTGGTTGTTTGTTTACAGACATTTCATTACTGAAGTAGATAATATCTTTAATGCTTAACATGACCTCTTCAGTTCATCAGCACTTCAAAGACACCAAAATACTCCAAGGTCTAATTATATCATTCTGTGATGTCAGTATTTAATAATGTATTTGCATTATCTTTTTTCTTTATTTTTTCCTATTTCTTTCCTCCAGAATATCAGTAAAAATATATTTTTTTAAAAATTAAACAGATGCTAGGTGTGATAATAAATCTGTATCAAAAACATTTGTTTAAATAAGAAAACACCCTGACTTGCAGAATGACAGCATTGGAAGGGATCTTGGAGGTCTTCTAGTCCAACCCCTGCTCAGGCAGGAGACTCTACACCATTTCAAACAAATTGTTGTCCAATCTCTTTTTAAAAGCCTCCAGTAGATGTTAATTGAGATATCTGCAATAGTTTCCTTTCTAGAAATTATTAACTAGGCTGAGCAATGATGATATTTTCTTTTGCAAGCAGCCTCGCTGATTCATTGGATCTCCCAGGCTGAAATTGATCCTGTCTAAGCATACAAGAAAAGTTATTAGACACCTACATAATTGATTCTGTACTGGTGGCAGCACCCAGACTGTGAGAATCTTTCCCCAGAAAAAACTAATTGAAAACAGGATTCTGAAATAGTATTTTTCTTCAACTCCTGCAGTCCCTTCATATACTAGGGGATATCTCTGAAGAAGCCCCAAGGCAGTTCTTAACAGTGAATGCATTGATTGCCTTAGCAAGTTTCTTATACCAGGTACTAATTGGGACGTCAACCGCATTACTGATAGGAATAACCAAATAAACTTACAAGATATCTTGCAATCCAACCTGATTCCAAAGTCTCTTCAGATAGACAATCTTAATGTTCCTTAGAGAACAGAGCTGATGACAATGATGAAGATTATTTATATGTAAATTCATTTCATCAAAGTGACTCTGGGTGGTTCACAGCAGGCAACAACAGCCATCCAATAAAAACAAGTTTAAAAAACCAATATACAAATCAGAGTTGGTATTCAGCAGGTTCTGACCAATTCTGGAAAACCAGTAGCAGAAATTTTGAGTAGTTCAGAGAACCGATAAATACCACCTCTGACTGGCCCCATCTCCATCTATTCTCTGCCTACTGACTCCCAGCTGATCAGGAGGGAATGGGGATTTTGCAGTAACCTTCCCCTGGAGTGGGGAGGGACTGGAGATTTTACAATATCCTTCCCCTACCATGCCCAACAACCATACCCACCAAGCCATCCCCACAGAACTGGTAGTAAAATGTTTTGAATCCCATCACTGATACAAATGTATAAAAACCAATAATCGCTTTAAAATAAAAATAATCACAATTAGGGTCAGAAGCCATCCTTACATCAGCCATTGTAAGAGCTCTCCAACAATACCAGACCGCCATGGCCCCAGAGACATGGTAAAGTCATGTCTCCAGGGCCGTCCTAAAAGCTCAGGCAAGAGACAGTTTAAGTTCTGGGTAGATGGTATTCCAAAGAGAAGGTGCTATGACATAAGATCCCACCAAATGACACTCTTTTCTAGATGCCTGTCATGCTGGTCCTGATGGAACAGGTAGATCTAAGTGGGGAGAGACGATCCTTCAAATAACCTGGTCCCATGCCATATAGTGCTTTTTAGGTCATAATCAGTTCCTTAAATTGAACTCAAAAGCATACTGGCAAACAGTGCAACTCAAGAAACAGATGGAACATGAGCTGACTGAAAAGTGCACCTAAGTGCCTATGCTGCTGCATTATGTATCAACTGCAGCTTTAGGATGCTCTTCAAGGCAAACCCCATATAAAGCACATTACAGTAATCTATTTGAGAGGTAACAAGGACATAGTGGCTGTGAGCAGAGCCTCCTGATCTAAGAATAGACACAACTGAGCCACAACATCTGAAAATAGTATAAAAGTCTTTCTGACACAGCTGCTACTTGCTCTTCAAGCAGGAGCAGTGAGTCTCTATTTTGGTTAGGACTGTTAGTTTCTGTTAGTTTTTATATGTATGTTCTGTAAAACTGAAATAAAAATATAAATAATAGGAAGAGATAAAGTATTACTAATTATATACTTTTTATGTTATTTATAATATTTCTTAGATGGAAGCTCTGATCCATTGCTTATTATTTAGCAAATTATATCAAGAACCTAGTGCTAGATTTATCATGCTTAGGTTAATCCAACTAAATCAATCCAACACACAAGAAAAAAATGTTTCTTGCTCATTGATGTAAATAAACATGTAAAAAAAGTGTTGTTTGCAAGGAAGATGTAAAAGACTGTTGACAGTGTTGTTAATTTTAGCGGGGATGGATTGAAGTGACACAGATTGTTGTAATTTTATCTGAAGTTTGCTAAAAACCAGTGGTTGCAAATAAACATGATAAAAGATTCATTACATAAATAAGAAATCCCAGACTGACAAAATGCAAAACTGAAATGGGCCAATTTGTCAACTTTTATAGGGATTCTTGAATCTAAACTAGAAGAAATATCTCTTCTCCCAAACAGCTAACAAATCACTGATTTTTTTTTAAATAAACATTTTGGGGAATATAAGAATAAAAAGCTCAACAAAAAAAGGTCTTAGACAAGATTTCTAGGGGAAGACATTTCACAAAGAAAGTGCAGAACCTAAGACTGAAAAATGATAGCAACTTATTTCAGTGGGCTCTAAAATATTTCAGCAAACTGGAAGGATCATTTGGAGATAGGATGATCCCGAGAAATTTCTGTATCTTATTTCCCTTCAGACTTATTGGATATAATTCTTAAAATCCCTAAATTAAAATAACACTTTGACCATACTGTCCAGGTGATTATTGAAAATTCCACAAATCTGAAGGGTGCCAGATTGTGTAGGTTTAATACAGAAAATTGCATAAAAGAATTTCTGTATCTGAAAGTAACAAGAGAGTCAATTAAGTTGTATTCCATTACTGAACTGTTGTGTTCTGTAGGTAACACTTCTTCCATACCTTTCATTATTCTACAGTATTTATATATAGAGTGTGCGTAATTGTATTTTATTTCTAAATATGTTATTTCGGGGTACCATTAAAAGAATTCCAATGTGTAATGAAATTGCTAGAAAAGGTCACTTAAACAAATAGTTATTATTTATAAGTGAGAAGGGAGTCAGCTCCATGCTGGGATAAGGGATTAGAAATTCCAAATTTAATTCTGCTGCTTTTTGGTGGTCCTGACCCAATGGAGAACCTGAAAAGGATTGGAGAAGAAACTGGGCAGGAGACAAGGAAAAGGAGCAGATCTCCCTTTGACTTGGCTTTTCAACCTTTCTTGAAGCAATCTAAGATTGAGGACTTTGTTTTGGCTCGGTATTCTGGTTGGGGAGCTTCTGAGGGCGTCACCTGACTTCAAGACTTACCTGAAACTGTGCCCCCTAACCACCCCTTGCATGAGCCTATCCTTGTAGAACTTTTGGCTCAGCAATGTTTTCTGATTGCAGAAACTACAGCGAGCATTCAGCTCCAGCTTGATATAATAGTAAGCACTTTAAACTACTTAGTCTCCTGGACTACCAGTGGGTGTTCTGGGATGATTGCTTGGCAGTCGGTGGTGGCGACAGCGTGTTTCCTACCAAATCCCAGGAAAAGCTTTAATTAAAAGCATTAGCCAACGAAATCTTGGTCAACGAAATTCTACTAACAGATTGAATTCCGCATCCTATGATGCAATTAGCTGCCTGGTCTTACAGCCAAAACAGGTGCCCCTCATCATTAACCCCATTAACGGCAATTTACCTTACTGGAGTTCAATACAGCTGTTGAGGGGTCATCTATTTAAGTTATTGGCTGATGATTTGAAGAAAGTCGAACCTTTACCCTCCCCTGAATACTGCTCCAGAGTGCTACTTAGTTTCCATAATTCTAACATTCCAAAAACTACTGTTCAGAAGAGGATCCTGGTTAAGATCCTTTGGCATCTTGCCAAGAAGAGTCTTCAAAAATATATTGATTAAGCCACTTTTGAGTAATTGACAACTTGTCTCTGCAGGAGATTTATTGCCCCCAAAAGTGGCATATATTAATGAGCCAACTTCGAATGCTATTCCGGATATTGCACCATGTATTAGCTATATACCTACTTCTGCAAAACCCTCAGCTAGCATTCTCTCAGATGGTAGGCTAACTGCTCCTCCTACAACTGGCCAAATCAGCTCCCCGCAGCATGTAACAACTTACCAGGAAGCTTCCCTTGATCTGATCAGCTGGGAAGAGGTGGCCCCAAAAGAAGCGACATCAGCTCAGGGCACCCAAGGTCTCTAGGTAGATGGGTCCCAGGTCAATGTCTCTGGTATTCCATCTATCTATGAGACTGATCTGTGTTAGGACTGCTTTTGGAACCAGGAGGAGGCTCAGCTCTTTAGTGCGCTTCCTCAATCGGAAAGAGCCCAAATCATAAAGTGTCTGGATGCAGTTAAGTTTAAGCTTTGGAGTCTATCACTCTCTGACAAGGATTCCTTTGGGGCTCAGGGAGTTTATATTGATTTACCAGTGGAAGCTCCATTGGTGTTTTCTCCAAAATGTTTAATTTGTAAATCTGGAGACGCAGGGCTAACTCAAACTCCACTTGATGATACTGCCGAATACCTTCCAGCTAAGCAACCAGTCAATGCCACAAATACAAACTGGAATGCATTTAGAGTCTTACAGCCCCATGAGCAAGGGTATTCCCCCTGATCTGCTAAAATCCAATCCTGAATGGTGGATTCCTCTTTTGGCAAGAATCTTTACGTATATTAATTCCTCTGGCAGGGTACCTACCTCCTGGAGCTTAGCAATTATTGTGCCAGTTTTTAAATGAGGAAATAGAAACAACACAGCTGACTATCGCCCCATAAGCCTGCTGTCCATTATTGGGAAATTGTATGGTAAATATTTCCATCGCAGACTTCTCACTTGGGTTGAGGAATCCAATATTACTGGTGCTGAACAAATTGGGTTTAAAGCAGGCTGTGCCACACTGGATCACTGCTTTGTCCTAGTGCACCTGGTTGACAAATATACTACTATACCAGGTGGCAAACTCTTCACTGCTTTAATCGACCTAAAGTTAGTGTTTGACTCAGTCCCTAGGGGTCTGTTGTGGTCAAAACTGCTTAAAAGTTCTATTGACAGAGGTTTGTTGTTCTTAATTAGGTCCTTGTACAAATAGACCTCCAGGTCAGGTGTGGTAAGCAGGGAGAACGCTCTAATCCTATCCCGATTAAGAATGGAGTAAGGCATGGATGTTTTCTGGCTCCTCTTCTGTGTAATATATTTTTATCTGACCTGGCTGGTTACATCGAGCATATTGAGTCCCACGCCCCGAAGCTGACAACTGCAAAGATTCTGCTTCTTCTTTACGCTGATGATGCGGTTCTCCTTTCATTGTTTCATTGAAAAGATTACTTTCTACATTTGGGTCTTACTGTGCTGAAAACCACTTGGCTATTAATTATGATAAATCAAAAGTATTAGTGTTTACTAGAGCCCGGAAATTGTATAACTGGGATATCAGTGGCAATGCTGTTAAGCAGGTTTTCCATATTAAGTATTTAGGTATTCAATTTCAGAACACCGGTGCCTGGACTAGACACTGAACCCAGGTGCTGAACTCGGCCTCCTGTAGTCACCAGCAAATTTTAAGATTCTTTTATACCCAGGGTGGCCAGTTCATTCCTTCTGCCCTACATATATACAAAGCCAAAACGTTGGCCCAAACCCTTCACAGTATTTCCATATGGATACAGGGCTTCAAGGATTGCATTGAAAGAACCCAGGCTGCTTTTTTAGAAAACTTCTGGGTCTTCCCCCTTGTGTTTGTTTTGCCCTGATGTACCTGGAACTGGGCATTCAATCGGTGGAATGTATGGCCTGGATTAATACCTTTAAATTGTGTTTTCGGATGCTTTTTCTGGCAGTTCCTGGCAGCTACCTCTCCCTGGCGTTCGTGGACTCCCATATTTCTTGCTGGGAGAAAGAGCTGCTGAAGAAACTACATCTGTTAGGTTTTACGGAGGATGCCAGGGAAACTACATCCTCAAGGACGCCCAATTTAGGGTAGTCCAATGGCTTGTGGATATTGATTTACAATATCTATGAGCCAAAGCCAACAAAACTTGCTCCCCCCTGACTCTTAACCAACTTAATAATTACAGATTGAGGATGGCTTCCTATTTTTATACTTTCACCTTTCCCAAGTATAGAAGAGCTTTCTCCCTAGCTCACTTTAATGTCTTGCCCTCAGCACTTTTGGATGGTTGTTTTAAGAGGCTCCCGATTAAGGTTTTTGAGGTTTTGAGGTTTTTATTTGCATTTGTAAGCCGCCCTTTTCCCTGAGGGGACTCAGGGCGGCTCACAGAAAACCAGGGAAAGGGGAAATACAACATTGAGACAACAACACATAATAAAATAATGAGCAACATGCATACAACATTCGGGCGGGGTAGAAATCCTTATCCCCAGGCCTGACGGGCGAGCCAGTTCTTCAAGGCAGTGCGGAAGGCCTGGACGGTGGAGAGGGTACGAATCTCCACGGGGAGCTCGTTCCAAAGGGTCGGGGCTACTGCTGAGAAGGCCCTCCTCCTTGTGGTTGCCAGCCGACACTGGCTGGCCGATGGAATGCGGAGGAGGCCTAATCTATGGGATCTTATAGGTCGTAGGGAGGTAATTGGCAGAAGGCGGT
The DNA here is from genome assembly GCF_009769535.1 of Thamnophis elegans. Lineage (NCBI taxonomy): Eukaryota > Metazoa > Chordata > Lepidosauria > Squamata > Natricidae > Thamnophis > Thamnophis elegans. Next base: position 20,713,830 of record NC_045548.1, read on the forward strand.
CTCTCAAGTATCCAGATCCACTGCCATGTAGGGCTTTATGGGTGATCAATAGCACCTTGAAGCGCATCCGGAGATCGACAGGTAGCCAGCGCAACTCGCGGAGGATAGGTGTAATGCGGGTGAATCGGGGTGCACCCGCAATCACTCGCGCGGCTGCGTTCTGTACTAGCTGTATTAACAAACAGATATGCCCCTGTGACAGAGCCAAGGTTGAAACTGTGGAGCACGTCCTTCTATTTTGCCCTATGTATAACACAGACAGATCTAAGCTACTGTCTCTTCTTGAAATCATCCCTTCTAGACCTAATGGCTGTAATTTGTTTGTATATTGCCTTGGAAATGTCTCCTCATACATCACCTCTCAGGTTTCCAAATTTTTCTTAAGAGCTGTAACCATTAGAGGAGAACGCTGTAACTTCCCTTAGTTAAGCTTTTGGTGACTGATTGCTATGATCAATTATATATCTATATCTATATCTATATCTATATCTATATCTATATCTATATCTATATCTATATCTATATCTATATCTATATCTATATCTATATCTATATCTATATCTATATCTATATCTATATCTATATCTATATCTATATCTATATCTATATCTATATCTATATCTATATCTATATCTATATCTATATCTATATCTATATCTATATCTATATCTATCTATCTATCTATCTATCTATCTATCTATATATATATATATATATATATATATATATATATAGAGAGAGAGAGAGAGAGAGAGATAGAGATAGAGATAGAGACGAGATAGAGATAGATAGAGATAAATAGATAGATAGATAGATAGATAGATAGATAGAGATAGAGATAGAGATAGAGATAGAGATAGAGATAGAGATAGAGATAGAGATAGAGATAGAGATAGAGATAGAGATAGAGAGATAGAGAGATAGAGATAGAGATAGATAGATATAGATATAGATATAGATAGATAGTTATAGTTATAGTTATAGAGATAGATAGATAGATAGATAGATAGATAGATAGATAGATAGATAGATAGATAAGTTCACTAAGTTACTGAAAATTTACTATGGTGTTACTAAACTCTGTTGAATAACAATTTTTTTAAAAAAAAAGGAGCAATAGGAGTAGCACTTAGACTACACACACACACACACGTATGTATGTATGTATGTATGTATGTATGTATGTATGTATGTATGTATATATAACAAACACTCTGGGCAGTTTACAATGTCAGCATATTACCCCAACAATTTGGGTCCTCATTTTTCTGATTTCAGAAGGATGGAAGGCTGCATCAATCTTGAGCCACATCAGGATCAAACTACATGGTGTGGGCACAGTTTCCCTGAAATGCTACATTCTAACAACTGCACCAAGAGAGCTCTATGGAAAAATGACATTCTGAAGTTCATAATTTGCTCAATTATTGTTTCAAATATGTGTTTTTTTCTGGTGAGACCTGTCTATCAGGGAAACCTGTTCTACCCAAATATGGGATGGAGCATCCTGCTTCTGCTTTCGCCTTTCAGCCCCAATCCAGGAGCCTTCACAGGCAGTCACTTTCACAACAAACTGTGTTTGTGTTGAATTTATGTTTTACCAACAAAAAGAAAGGAAGACTAGTATAGCTCTATTTTATGGCTAGCCCGGGTTCGAATTCCAGAAGGGTATGGCTAGCTGATGAGAGCTAAGTAGCTTGAAATAGATCTATACTAATTTCTTTTTTGGTAAAACATAATTTAAACTGTTTCAAATATGATTATATAAAACCAGTAATCTCTTATGGATATATCAGCATTCATTTTGAGAAGCTTTTCCTGATGTTGCAGATGTTGCAGAAACATGTCCACATAGATGAGAAAGAGCAAAATCTTAAAACCGAATCATTAAAGCTCAACACACTTTTTGTCCATGCATAGTGGTAGTCAGAATTTTTTCTCTCTCTTTTTTTAAATTTTCTATCTCCCATGAGGTTGGGATTTTAACACAATTTACTTAAGAGTAAGCCTTGTTGAACGCAATGCATTCATTTTTGAGGAGACGAACCCAGACACTGTTAGGCATTTTAATGACTTCAGTTTGATATTAGTCATTGCTGAAGAGGATCATCTTCCTTGTGAATGTCTTTTGTGCCCTTTCGTTTGATTGGTTCACCCAAAAACCAAAAGGCTGCATGAATCACTCTGACTCATTACTTCCCAGTAATAGGCTGGCCTTTTTTTTTTCAATTTCATCTGACTGCAAATGCGATGTGAAACACTTCCCCCACACACACCTTTAATGTATTATCTTCTAAACGGACTGACAAGAGTATAAATTCAAGACAAAGGGTTTTAATTTTCCTTTCTTTCTGTGATCGTTCTTCAACATCCTCACGATGGAATTGCAGCCAAATTTATACTAATTACGACAGGACTTCTTTCATCAGCTATTGACTGCACAAAGGTGTCTGAACCAGAACCTTGAGCTCTTGCAAGTTAGAGCTTGTGCTGATATAAATCAGCACAATTTCATTGAGCATCATATAATGAAATCAATCCTGCAGGAAGAAAAAGGTCCAAAGGCTGATTATTGACTTCTGTACGTTTTTATAAATTAGATTTTTTTACTGATTTTTTCTATCTTTATAATAGGAGAAAAGTCATTTAAAGCATTTTTCTTTTTAATCTTTTATGCACACTGAGTCCTTTTAATGCTTTTTGCACTGGGATGGATGCATGGATGCATGGATGGATGTATTATCTCACAAGACCCTGAGGACACAGATAAACCTCCAAATGGCCTCAATGACTCTCTAAAAGAATACAAATGACCAGCTGTCTGCAAGAAGTATAAATCCTTCCATTCTGCACCATCCAGTGAGAGCTGAAGAAGCTTCTTGGATGAGAAACAAAAATATATTCAAAGAAAACAAGAAAATCCAGTGACTCTTGAAAAAGCACCTTTGGGACAACCATGATCTGGATGACTGAGAATCTTATATAGACTTCCAGATATGGAAATCTATTTTCTTTCCTTAAATCCTGAATGCAGTTGAAATTCCAATCACTGTCTCTTAATGCTGCTTCACAAGGAAGTCCTTATCTCTATTCTGGAATCATGTTTATTGACTGTTCTTTACTGTTAGTACAGGGATAAAATTCAGCTGATTCTGACAGGTTCTGGAGAACAGGTAGTGGAAATGTTGAATAGTTCAGAAAACCAGCAAATATCACCTCCAGCTGGTCTCAGAGTGGGGTGGGAATGGAGATTTTGCAATATCCTCCCTCTGGAGTGGGGTGGCGAGGCAGATTTTGCAGTATCCTTCCCATGCCATGTCCACCAAGCCACACCCACCGAACCATTAATAAAAAAAATGAATTTTACCACTGTGTTAGTATATTCGGGTCAAACTCTGATTGAAGAAAAAGGCACAGCTTTGCCATAACTAAAATTATTAATATGTGCCAACTTCTTAAGGACAAAATCCAAAGGGTATAAGAAAAATTCCAAAGAATATGAGAAACAACAGCTGCAGAAAGAAAGAAAAAATCCAAAGGGTATAAGAAAGTATAGCAGTTAAGAGTAACAGATGGTTCAATCACACATGGAAGAATTGATTACTTCATAAAGTATATATTCTAAAAAGTAGGACTGCAGGAGGTGTAATATAATGATATATGATACATTGAGATATATCCTGATCCATGCCATTATAGGATTCATATAAGTGCTTAGGCATGCAAATGGAAAGCATTCCCTTTTTTTTAGTGGAGAATGGTTTTCCACTCTTAATTGGGATAGAAGAGCCTCTGATCTTTCAATAATCTTGGACTGAGTTGCAAAAAAAGTAGTACGTATTAAAAGCATTTGTTTGCTTTTATTGCATACATGCTACCAACAACGATTTGAGATTTTGACATAATTACATATTGGCATTCACCCATTGAATTTGGTTTCTAAAATCATTGTATTGCTCAAAATATGCATATTTCTCAGACAGGAAAACTAACAAAAAATAGGAACCCTACTAGCAACCAGTATAGCATCAAAAGTAGTGCAGTCATAATTGCATAATGTGATGCCTTCATCCATGCTTGCACACTGCATTCTGGAACCAACTGCAGCTTCTATTTGGTCTTCAAGGGCAGCCCCATGTAGAGTAATCCAATTGTGAGATGACGAAGGCAGGAGTGACCTCCCAGTTCAACAAAGGGTACAACTGGTACACAAAATCTACTTATACAAAAAATCTCTTGGCCATAGCTTCCACTTGCTTTTGGGAGAAGGAGCTGTGAGCCCAAGAGGCTCTCAGATTCTTCACAAGTCCTAGAGTGCAGAATGCACTATACAACCATATTGAAAGACAATAGTGAAATACCTGCAGATCTGGAAGGTCTTAAACAGACAAAGCATCTCAGTTCTTGTCTTGTTAGTACAGAGCTTGAGTCTGCCAATCATTCACATCAGCATAGCTTCAGGCACTGAGTCAGGATTCTGTCTGAGGCGCTCAGTTATCTAGGAGTTGAAATGCATTTATATTTATTTTACTTATTAAAATGTATATCGTCTGTATCACTGGCATGTGATACTCATGCATATCATCAGTATATTGATGGTACCTGATCCAAATTGACAGATGACCTTACCCAACAGTTTCATATAGGTGTTAAACAGAATGGAAGAGAAACCCTGCAGTACACCACAAGTGATAGATCATGGAAATAATTTCCTCCCACCTGTCAGCACTAATTAAAAGAAGCAGAGGGAAAGGAGAAAAATCACTGAAAACAATGCCTCCAGCCTCCAGAATTGGTCCAAAGAATACTGTGGTTCATGGTACTGAAAACGTGAGAAATTAAGTACTACAAAAATGAATGTTTTGGATGTGTGTGTGTGTGTGTGTGTGTGTGTGTGTGTGTGTGTGAAAGCACCATGGCTGGAAATGATGGTAATTCTTGGCCATTATGAAGTAAGGAAAAGGTAGTTGGGCTGTTAAAAGGGGTGCTTTTATGGCCAATAACCTCTACCCCAGAAACTGTTGAAATGAATAACCATTCAAGAGATTCCTTCTCTCACAATAAAATCAGAGAATTACGAAAAAGCTCGTACTTACAGCTCTAACAGTATATTGACGGAGCAGTGTGCACTGCAGATTTAAAGAACAGAAAAAAGTATATATTAAATGTGCACTCCATGTAAAATATGGATTTTGAGGAGAAAGATATTAAAACCACTTCATACATTTTGAGTTGCATAGTAACACAACAAAAGGAGAGACTATAACAGGAAAGCTGTGCTATTCTATGGTGGTATAAAATCTGCAGGAGTCTGGTAGAATCTTTTCAAATTAACAAATTGTTAATGACCAGGCTGAGCTTGAGGGAGGGGGTCAAATGCATCATCAGTCTTGAGTCCCTTCACATCCACAAGAGATCTTAGTCAAGTCCGCCTTGAATTCCATTGACTCTTATTTACTCCAAATTTGCTTTGACCATTAGTAGTTTTGATTCTTGTAGAGCAGTGCCCACCCCAACCTTTTGGGTACAGGAACCAGTTCCATGGAGAGAGTTTTTTTCCGTGGACTGGTAGAGGCACAGTTTTGAATGTTGCCTGCATCCCATGGATGGGTCATCACTTGTTTGTGGGACCCGGTTTCTGGCATGCTGTGGACCAGTGCCAGTCCACAGACTAGGGTTAGGGACCTCTGTTATAAACCTTTATATTCATTTGAGCTGACTAGATTTTCTGATTTCGCCTGTGTTTGAGACAAATGTTATTAAAATGTATGTTAGTCACTCAATGCAATTAATGAAGTGAGCTGTGGTTTATGAAAGTTTATGCTTGTGGGTAAAATATAGGAAGAGGACACATTTATTAATAGCTATATTTGAAACTGACATAGAAAGATCCTGAAGTATTCATTTTTAAAGAAAGGCTCTCAAATAGGATAAGATTTTGTAGGTGTGCAATTCTCTTGTTTGGAACTTATCTTGCATGTAAACTGAAAAAGGGTTTGAAAAAAAAATGATTGAAAGAAAGTGGTTGCCAAGCTAGATCAAACACAAGTTACATTTCCACATTTTTTTTCATATTTTTCAGTAAGAAAAATGTCCTAAGTGACTGATACTTATGGTATTTGCCATATGTTTAGTTAGGCAGATTGTAACATATAGTCTGCAATGTTTTCAAACATTTCTAATTCCTGGTCTGTTTCCAATTAGTATTTCTTTTTCCTGCTTTCCACACCTACAAAAGTGTACTGATTGCTTTCGCCTAAGCAAAGCTGACAAATGTAATAAACTGTGTGGCCCTTTAATGAAGGTGACAACATCCATCTCAAAGGGTAGAGTTCAGTCAACAGATTTCATTTTCATGATGATATGACAGTTACAAGGACATGATGCCTCCCAAGGTGAAAGATCAGTATGTATAGCTATCCTTCTATATGAATGAATGTGAATACACACAGTATAATAAAACTGTCAGACAAGGAGCCATATCTCTGACTAATTTCCTTCCTACAGCAAGAAAGAAACAATATGAATAACCTTCCCTTCCCTTCCTTTCCCTTCCCTTCCCTTTTTTCTTTCCCAACTTTGTATTATTAGTAGGCAGAGAGATTCTCCAAAGACACTTTATTTTTCCTCACCAAATTTATTAACCTCCGTCCCTCCCAAATAGACTCTTCTTCTGTATTTCTCCAAATGCAAGATAAATGCTTCCAATCTTCAATGGAAGGATTCTCCCTCATGCACACAATAGCAGTGTTGCTGGAAAGCCCTATGGGAAAAATTCCTTTCATGACATATTCCTCTTTGGAGTAATTGAACTATGAAAGGCCAGAGAGACTACATGTTGCTGGATGATCAGTTCTAGAACACATGCTTTCTGATGATTTCAAAACTATCGAAATGAAGAATGATAAATTCAACTCTTGGAAATAATCTCCTCCTCTGAAATATATTTTTTAAAGGAATTCTGTTTTATCAACTCGGGTAAGAACAAATGGGTAGGATATTTAACAAGTGACGGGCTGGCAATGACTAATTCAAATGTAGTTATGTTCCTTCTTCTCTTCCTTGTAAAAGATCTCTTTACCATGACAGCTGCCCATTCAGTAAAAGGCCATGGCTAATGCAGCAGGTAGTGCCTTTAGCAGTTACTGCCTATTGTATTAGTTGCCATCATCTGTTCTCCCCCTTTTAATGAGAATTATTGGAACATAACTAAAAGAAGGAAAATGCCTTTCCTTTCTTAAGGGAAGTGCTCCTTAAACTCAGAATTTTATCCTAAATCTGCAGAGATTTCCAAGGGATAATGAAATAGAATAGAATAATAGAGTTGAAAGGGACCTTGGAGGTCTTCTAGTCCAACCCCTTGCTTAGGCAGGAAACTCTATACAATTTCAGACAAACAGTTATCCAATCATTTCTTGAAAACCTCCAGTGTTGGAGCATTTACCACTTCTGGAGGCAGGTTGTTCCACTGATTAATTGTTCTAACTGTCAGGAAATTCTCCTTAGTTCTAAGTTCCTTCTCTCGTTGATAAGTTTCCACCCATTACTTCTTGTCCTACTCTCAAGTGCTTTGGAGAATAGCTTGACTCCCTCTTCTTTGTGGCAGCCCCTGAGATATTGGAACACTGCTATCATGTCTCCCCTAGTCCTTCTTTTCATAAGACTAGACATATCCAGTTCCAGCAACCGTTTTTTATGTTTTATCCTTGAGTCCCCTAATCATCTTTGCTGCTCTTCTCTGCACTCTTTCTAGAGTGTCCACATCTTTTTTACATGGTGGCAACGAAAACAGAATGCAGTATTCCAAGTGTAGCCTTACCAAGGCATTATAAAGTGGTATTAACATTTCATGTGATCTTGATTCTACCCCTCTGTTTATGCAGCCTAGAAATAGATATTTTAAACAAGCAAAAAAATAAATTCTAATAATCAGTGTTCATTAAGAACAGCAGCAGCAAGTTAAAACATGGATGTTAGCCTTAAGAAAAAGAGGAAATGTGAAGAAACAAATTAAGAAGTCTAATCCGGTTTATGGCACAATTAGGTCTCAAAAAAGATTGGTTTTGAAATATACAGGAGACTTGCCTTGGATGCATGAAATGTAACCCTAAATCCTAATGCCATTCTGCAGAATTGCTCATTACACCTATAAATTTAGCTAGGGAACTTTTTTGAAACTTTGTAAAGTTAGATTCCCTTCCTCCTTTTCTCACAATCTGATAATGATTCTGAGGAGCAAAAGTTTCTTGCAAGCTCCACCCTCATTATTAAATCTCAGGACAAAAAAATTATTAGTGTCCTGGGATTTAGCCAATTGACTGTCATAGATGTATTTTTATGGTCTGCTGATCAGCTGTAGCTGCATTCTGACCTAATGAACATCTCTAAAAGCTAGCAGGGTTTGTAATCTTTCTTGATCTATTTTTTTTTAAAAAAAAAACCTATAGTTTCCAGGGTACCATCAAAAATAAATTGTAGAAATCATTTGCAGAAGGTGAGGAATCTTCTTATAGATACTTGAAAGGATTAAAATAGAAGACTAGATATAGATAATCTTAGCAACAGCTCTGTTTTTTTCCCCCTGAACACTTGAACTTCTTATCTGTGAACTGAGATGGATTAGAAATACCTCCAGTGCTCAGAGATGCCCCTGCTTCATAGTCCAGGAAAAAGGTCTCACCACTCATTCTGTAAAGAGATACAGAGAACAATTGCTTCTCTGTGCTGGTATCCATGAGAGAAAAAAAAGAGAAACTTTGGCTTTGTAACAAAAGTTATTAGAAGTACCTTCTCAACCTTGAAGCCATACCATTTGACATCTTTATCTAGCCAGTGCATTGTGGGGAAATATATTCTGATTTATATGGATATTTTCCTCATCTCTATGGATGAAGATTTCCAAACTCTTAGAAAAAGGTCTCCCCCAGCTTTTATCAATAATGATTCTGTTCTTGGCTCAGAGTGCTTTTTGTGATCCCATTGACATCTGTTGCCCAAATCATTGTCAGATTCCTTTGTAACAATATATTTAATCCAAACAGCTCACAACTCTAATTAGTAATATTTACTAAAAGCAAAGTTAATGTAGGCATTCTTGTGGAGAATTCTGACTTTCAAATGAGAAAGCTATATTATTTATACTGATATTTGCAACATAAGGGAGCAAGATTCTCATTCTTTCTCTCGTGCTTTTGGATCAAAAGAAAAAGAAGATTTATTTTTTGTAAGATAGAGCTGTCTGCACCTATTATTTATTTTGGAACCAGATAATAGACATCTTATCAATGCACAAAATGACCTCTCTCAATTATAGCCTTTGTAACTAGTGGCAGATCTATAGAAACAGAATTCTTCAGATACCAATTGAGGAAGTAAAAATTGAAAATGGACAGTTAAGAGTGGAGAGAAATGGGGCTATGAACTCTATTTTATTCACGAAGTATTCCTCAGGGCTTTGGGAATACTGGAGAAGTGGAATAAACAAATAGTTGATATGACCAAGAAAGAAGAAAAGAAAGAAAATATAATGTCAATTTCCTTAGATCAGTCATACTTACATGAAAACTGCATTCTGCCTTGGGAAACACTTGATTACTGACATCAGAAGGGGTGGCTGGGAGAGTGTCAAGATGAGGTTTCTGTTGGAGCAGATGAGAACTAATTTTGGGAGGGTTCAGGAGAGATCACTTTCTGGTTATAAAGGACTCACTTCAAATCCATGCTATTGGGTGAGATGAATAATGTGGGGGAGAGTTTCCTTTGTTTTTCTGAGGAGTTGTCTGAAATGAAGCACTGGAAGAATGCAACACTGATATAAAGAAAGAAGTAAATCCAGCCACACACGAGTACAAAATCCAAAGTTCGCACAGACTGGGCCTCCTCCGAATCCCATCCGCCAGTCAATGTCGACTGGCGACTACACGGAGGAGAGCCTTTTCTGTTGCAGCTCCGACCCTGTGGAACGACCTCCCCGTCGAGATCCGTACCCTCACCACCATCCAGACCTTCCGCACAGCCCTTAAGTTCTGGCTCTCCCATCAGGCCTGGGGATAGGTTCCCAATTTACCCGCCCGAGTGTTGACTGTTGAATGCAAGTTGTGTTTTATTATTTTTTTTCTGTTCACATATTGTTTGTCTTTTGATATTGCACCCCCTTCCCTGTGATTGTAAGCCGCCCTGAGTCCCCTCAGGGAAAAGGGCGGCCTATAAATCTTAATAAAATGTCTAAAAAAAATAATAATGGATCTTGCAATGATCTTAGTATAACCAGCATGCAACTATGTGTGCTGTAGTCTGCAAATGACATGTTGCATACCAGAGATGGATTGCCAATTTTTCTACTACTGCTCCAGGCAAGCTCATGTTCGTGCTTGCATGCACAGAAGCTTCTGCGCATGTGCAGAAGCATTCAGGTGGGTGGGCAGTGCCTCCGGCCCACCAGTTTGCCTGATCCCGACTGAACAGGGAGCAACCCACCTCTGTTGCATACCTTTGTTTTTTGAGACCAATTGTTTAACTTGTGTTTCATTGAGTCTAAATTTCACTAGACTTCCCATAGTGAAATTTTCTTTGAAACCTACCACATCTGATTTCCTAAATAGTCAGTAAGAAAATTTGTACAAGCCCTAGGTGGCAGATGTGTCCAAACCACTTAATTAAATGTTTCTGATTGTCTTCAACTGCCATAGATTCATTACAGCACCGCCCTTTAATTATGTCATAATTTGTCATAGAAGGAAATCCATAAAATTTGGTATAGGGACACTTGGTAAACTTCACATTTTTCAACTTATTTGGAAATAAGGTCAAAGATTCTACATCATACAGCAGCATCAGTAGCATTAATCGATAGATGTACATTTTCTTAGCAATCCTTATGCTATTTTTTTCCTCACTAGAAGCATCATGTCAGTATTCTGAAGGCTGAAGTGGTCTGGACAATTCAACTATTGATAATAGCTTTAGCAGCTATTAGTTTTTAAATTGGACAATTGAGCCAAGATATTTCTTGCTCAAAGTGATCTCCATCAAAGTGCATGGTTACTTGAGAGCCATCGTTGTGAATATTGTCTTGTCTGTATTAATGGATAAGTCATATGGGTAAGCTTTTATATCAAATAAGATGTCAGATACTTCCCTTTCATTTTCTGCAAAACAGCAACAACAACCTCCCCCTCCCCAAAAAAAACCTCACAACCATCAGCAAATATTAGATATGTGATGAATTCATCTTGTTCAAATGTGACACCCTACAACTAGCAAAGACTTTCTTCATGGCTGCTTTGATGACAAAGTTGAATAGTGAGGAAGATTGAACACTGCCTTGCCTCATGACTATACATACAGAAAAGTCATTTCAAACATGAACACAAACAGAACTTTATACCCCTTGTACACAGGTTAGAGGAGGCAAACTGATTTAGCAGTCACACTTTCAACTTCAAATGTCTCCCAACAAATTGGTTGATGGATACTACAAATGCTGCTTCAAAGTCACAGTAATATTCCTCTTGATGCAATCTCCAAGCAATTGTTGCAGTAGAAATATTTTATCACAGAATTTTTTGCCAGGCTAGAAACAAGCTTGTAGAACTATGCCAAGTATAGTTTTAATTGAGTTGTGCTTCCCAAGAAAGAGCCATTGTACAACATAAAAGTTCACCTGGACTCTCAGTTCTTTCTAGTGGAAATCAGATAGTCCAAGGAGGATTTTGCCCAGTTCCAGTCTTTCTTTGAACAGGAGGCAATGCCAATGGCCTTGCATGGCTTTATAGCCTCAAACCTGGATTTCTATAAGTCTTTCTACATAAGACTTCCCTCAAAGTCTATCAAAAAACCCTAGCTAGTGCAAAATGTTTTGGTCCATGCGATAACCTGAATAACAAGATCCTGTCAAAGAGGGAAGAACCACAGACTTGCAAGATGGATGTCAGCCCCTAGGCCAATCAGAAAACCAATTCCATAGGATGTCTAGAATTAAAATAGGTTATAATAACAGACTCTTGCAAGTCTGATTGTGGTTTACCACTTCGCCTCCTATAACACAGTGAGTCATATCTGTTTCCACATATCTTGTTAACCAGAATGGGACATCAGCTCTTTTTGCCTAGATAACGATTCTTGCATATTTCTGTCAAGGTTATCCCCCTTATTCTTTCAATATAATATAATACCAGGACTAGAAAAATTGCACTAATTGTTGATCTGTTTCTGGGTGCAATTAAAAATACTAGTTATCACTTTCAAAGTCATATAAAATTTGGACCCTTGTTATCTGTAAAATTACTTAATCCAAAGAGAATCTCTTTGCCCAAAGTATGTCTGCAAAGAGTCTATGCTGTGGAGTCCTATCCCTTGCCAGGGTGCAGAAAAATAAAATTCAGGTTACTGCGTTAGGTCCTCTCCTATGAAACATCCTGCATCACAAATAAGATCTGCAAGCATCTTCATTTCTGATATTCAGAAAGCTGCTTAAGGCCTGGTTTTTTTCAAAGAGCTTTTGGGAACCGAGATATGAGTAGCAGAATATACGGTGGCATGGATCATTTTTGTTATGGATTTCTTATGGCTTATGATTGTGTTATACCTCCTCTCTTTATTTTATTCTTATGGTATCTTTTTTTTTACTTATAGCTGAATGATTGAAATGGTACAAAAAAAATTCTAAATAGAGAAATTGTCTTCCTCTTTTTCTACAGATTTGGAAGAAGCCCCATCGACTCATGCAGGGAAGAGTGCTTATGTATTCTCATGCTTACTGCTAAGGCTTGCAACAATTTAAGCTGTCCAGAGTTCTTCTACAGATATTTGGAACAGTTGGCTACAAAAGAAGGTAAAGAATATTAAAATAGACTTCATTACCTTGACAGGATTGGCTCCAACTTTTCTCTCTGATGAAAAAAAAGAGAAATAATCCTTTGGAAGTATCATTTGTTTTTCTAAATTTCACTCCCAAATCTTCACACAGTTTTAAGAAAAAGAATCATAGTATCCATACATTCCAAAAATAACTCTTAAAAACCCTCTAAATGCAAGGTGTCCACTGTATTGCTCTAAAGTAGAGTGGAAAACTCATGTCATCACCGTGGTGTCACATGACATATTGGGACTTTTCCTCCCTTCACTAAACTGGACAGGCGTGGCTGGAAGTTTGATAGCCCTGTTCTAAAGATTAAGGATATGCTACTGGTTAGTTTTAAATTGGATTGGATTTTGAAAAGGTTAGAAACATGCCCTTATTCGTTTCATTACTGAATTTGTTTCCCTCTAAACAGACATAGATGTAAGAGGGAAAAGATTAATAGAACTGTTGCATTGCAGAAGTTCAGCCTCTTTTAGATATAGTCCAGTGTCAAATATCTTACTGATTAAAATAGTTCAGGATATAGTATTAATTAACCAGTTGAAAATGAGGATCATTGCATTACAGCTGAATAATATTCTAAAAGTGATTATGTTTTATTTAATATTTATGAACCAGAAATATTTCATAACAGTCATTCTTAAAAGATTTTTGCTATCAGTATTTCATCCAGACAGACATGTTTTAAATTTTAGATGCCATTTTTCCTGGCAGTCAGATGGCTTCTTTGACTGTGTCAGCCATCATTGAGAAACATTCTGCCTCTTATGGACTTTTTGCGTACAAATGAAAAAAAAAATGAACCTGTGATTTATGATTTTGATGATTAGATAGGATAGATGATAGAAAGAAAAGCAATGTGAAATAACTTTAGAGAGAGAGGTTGAAATATGTATTGTACTTAAAGTATTCTGAAGAATATTGGAAGCTACTTCATTTTTTATTTCTTTTTTTCTCTTTTTCTTCAATTCTTTTCTTTAATTGCACTTTGCTTCTTCTTTGCATTTTCTTTTTTCTTCTTTACTTTGGATAAGTTTGTATTAGTTTGTATCTTTTTGAAATGGTTAATACTTTAAACATTGCTCTTATCAATATGTTAATATTGAAATTGTATATAAAAAAAATCAACAACCACTCTGAAGATTTCTGTTGGCAAACTAAGCATGAAAGTTAGCCTAATCTGCCTTTCAGAATATATGCCAGAAAATATCTTTTTCTTGTTTTGTTTTGATGGTAGATGAAAGGAAATGTGAGATCTAACAAAGTAGGTATGCTCTCTGAGCATCATTAATGAAGAAGTACCATCAAAGCAAATGTGAAGCATCACTGTCAGAAAAAATGAAATAAAGTAGCAACATCAATGACTGAGAGACCCCACTGATGATGGCAGTGAATGTGTCAGTCGTGTTCGTGTATGTGTTTGTGTGTCATGATTTCCCTCTATTCTGAGTATCTGAACTCTTAGCAAATCAGAGTCAAGACACTCTAAAGTTTGGATAGAATCATTAGGAACGAACCGAATCTGAACAAAAGTATTTGAAACATGGGACACTTTGTGAGAGGGAGACGAGGGCTCATCTCTGAACTAAGCTGGAAGCCCAATCTCAGTGTCTCCTGGAAAAAAACTTGTTTCTTGAATCTTTAATTCATTATTTAACAGGAAGCAGTCTGAAAGTGTTAATTTTATAATAAGGAAAATGAGACAAAGCTGTTGATCAGGGAATCACTGGTGCATAACTTGCTTTTAGCATGAATTTGCTAGGTGGCCCAAAGCAAGTCATTGTCTCCCATCTTCAGCCTTCCTGCTTGAATATTATTTATGGGATTTTAATCCTGCTTTTCTGCCTCACTTCCTCAAACTAATACATTTCAATACAACATCAAATGTCATGATGCATTATTTAAAACTACATAAAAAGAAACACACAAAAAACCTTTTTTAACTTGGAAATCAAAACTTATTTACTGTACATTTTGGCCTCATACTAGCAGGAAGTGGGGCAAGGAGTTGGTAGGTCAAGAATTAGGTAAGATTTCTATCTCATTTCCACCAAACCTACACTCAGTTATGGAATGTGAAGAGACTGAAAACCAAGAGCTCTTGGAAAGGGGATTGAGTTTGTTCAAACAATTTTGTTCAAGTTATATTGACCACTGGGGATATTCATCATTCTACAAAAAGAAGGAAAAAAATACCAAAAAGTGGAAGTCATGTGAAACATCCTACATGGGTGCATGATGTAATACAACGTTTATATAGCTTTGGCTGGTGTATGCATCTTTGTTTTTTGGACATGTTTGGGCTTTTTTCAGGCCGTTTTCTGGCATTCCTGTCCCTGTGAAGACCAGCCACCCAGAAACCAGAAGAGCAACTGCCGATGGCACATGTGCCCACAGAGAGGGCTCTACATGCAACCTCTGGCACGTATGTCATAGGTTTGCCATCACGGTTATAGATCATATCAGCTTTTTCAGTTGAAGACTTTCTGCAGGTTTTTTTCAAGGTTTTTTTAAAAGTTATTAAAATAAAGGAGTCATGTATTCCCAATAATCAATCTGTTACAACAGATCGCATCTTCCCTTCCCCCACTCTGCCCCACCCCCTCCCCTTGTGCAACTAGGTTGGTTTTATTTATGTTTTAATGTATTTGGATAGATAGATTTTTAGGATTGTAAATCGACCAGATTTACATTGTGGTAAGATTTATCTATGTGCATATTTATTTATAACTATAAATAAATAATAAATAAAATCGCCTCCTATCTGTGTTGTAGTTATGGCATTCTGGCTCAATCAATTTTTTTAAAGGTAAACTTGCACAGAAAACATTACAGTAGCCCAAAGTAATAAAAATAGAATGTGTAAGCTAGTCTTTGATAATAATAATAATAATGATTTGTTTTGATCTGAAATAGAACATATGTTACCACCTTTATTTTGGATAAACAACATTGTTTTTGACAACAACCTGATAGGGTTGTTACATTATCTACATTATTAGTAGATAATGACTATGAAGAGTTTTTAATCTTTGAAAACATCATCCAAAAGAGAAATATTATTATTCAACTGTTGTGGCATACAGCCATTATGAAAAAGCAAAAGATGTTGAAAATAGTATATTTGATCCTATGAACAGAGTCTGAATCTGTTAGATATCCAAAAGAGACAGGTAGGCTTTGGCCAGTGCCAAGAATGTGGAGTCATACTGCTCATATTGAATATCAAAATGATCTATATATCTTAAGAAGTCCACTGAAAGAGATGCAATATTTCTAATATCTCCATAAAAGAGGCAACATAATAAAACACAGCTTAAGGAGTCCATTACATTTGATCTGAGATGGCATAATTAATCATTACAAGAGTCTTGAATTTTCCAACAAGAACAGCAGTAGGCGAAGTGCCACAGCAAGTCAGAATAAAGAATTTAGAGGTTTGATTCTGTACATGAATTTGAATTCTTCTACCTTCTGGAAAAATGTTTGAGCAGGACTCTTTTTCAAGAAGTAAGCTTTTGAAGTAAGTGGGACTTACAGGTACTTAAGGGAGGGGACTATATCCTGGCATATTGTACAAGAACAGAGGTAAAACTTGTCCCACAAACCTGCTGCCAGTCAGAAGAAACAGAACAGGCCTGACCAGTGAGTTTTTAATTATGAGCATTTCCAGCAGTGCTAGAATGCAGCTCTTCTATTTCTCTATAATGAACCACTGCAATAGGAACATCCTCAGGAATACAAATACTATCAGGAAAATGTCAGATCATTTGTCCATCTAGCTCAGTGGTTTTCAAAGCAATTGCATTGCCATTCAACTACAGAAACCAGGAAGAATAAAGAGATCATGAAATAGCTCTCATTTCCCCCCAGCCTTCAGGTTCAAGAGCCAATTATTTATGCTAGGGCTGTGTTGGTTGAAGAATGAGACCAATTTGGCAGAATAGCTCTGATTTAACAGGCAGGAACTACCAGGTTCGAATCAAGAATGATTGCAAAGCTTAACTCCTCTCTGACTTGCTCCTTTCCATTTCTTTTCATCTGTAGAGAATGATTTATCCTGAAGCTTCATTGTTTAAAAAAAGTATGTTGCAGATTAAAACAAGATCAAATGCAGAGATGAAAAATATACAGTAATAATATCACACTTATATTCACACCTTGGAAAATATTTGTGAAGAGTAATAACATACAGATACTTTCTTTATTAGAAAGTAAAGAGGTACATTGAGATCCAGAATATTTCAGCAATCAGTGTCTGGGCATTTCTTCATTAGTGATTTATTGTGTCTTCTAGTGTCTTCTAATCATTGTTGTGTTGCTAGGGCAGTAATAAGGACAGATTTTACATAGTTTCAATAGGAGCTGACTGATGCTGGAAGATGTAAAACACTAATGAAGAAATCACCTTCACTTTCATTCCTGCATAATGAGTGTATCACCTAAATATGTTCCTATCTCTATGGCTCATTTCTTATGAGGGTTACATACTCTTATGGTGGTTGATGTCAACATCACAATCTGTCAAGTGCGCCTGTAAGAGGTATCTCTTCCATTATTCAGTGGAGAAGGTCGTATCATGTTAGGAGCAGCTACCAGAAGAGCTTTAGACTTGCACTGTAATGGCAGAACTTAACCAAGGCTTTTTGCCAAAATACTGGGAGCAAATAAAGAGCTTTGCTGCGACAGCATCCTGGTTATGGAACCTGCTTATTGTTTCAGTGACTTTCTAGTGTGTTAGAACTTATTGAACTGTTATTGGAACTCTTATGGGAACTCTTCAGAGGTGGGTTCCTAATAGTTTGGACCAGTTTTGCCAAGTAGGTAGTAACTTGGCTGGCCATGCCCCTGAACCGGTTCTATTGGCAGTGCTGTAGGCGCCGCCATCTTCTTTTTTGCTTCTGTGCATGCACAGAAGCATTTTTCTACCTACTGCACAAGAAAGAAAGCACCCCTGAGTGAACCAGCAGTAGAAGAAGCCAGAACCCATCCCTGGAACTTTTTGTGGAAATCTTACTAAAACTCTTACTGGAACTATTTTTCCACTGAAGTGTTTTATTTGGCTTGTATTTTAAAGCATGGAATTGATCTGAGTGATTTGATTATAATCAATAGATATGATAAGCTCAAAAGGGATGCGGTGGCTCAGTGGCTAAGACACTGAGCTTGTCAATCAAAAAGGTTGGCAGTTCAAATCCCTAGCACTGCATAACAGAGTGAGCTCCCATTACTTGTCCCAGCTTCTGCCACCTACCTGTTCGAAAGTATGTAAAAATGCAGGTAGAAAAATAGGAACCATCTTTGGTAGGAAGGTAAAAGTGTTCCGTGTACCTTCGGCATTTAGTCATGCCAGCCACATGACCACGGAGATGTCTTTGGACTGCATTGGCTCTTTGGCTTTGAAATGGAGATGAGCACCATCCCCTAGAGCTGGGAACGACTAGCACATATGCGCAAGGGGAACCTATGATAAGCTCAGCATTTCCTTCTTCCAAGTTCAAGATCACAATCACTCTATTGGCTGACTTATCTATCTATCTATCTATCTATCTATCTATCTATCTATCTATCATCTATCTATCTATCTATCTATCTATCTATCTATCTATCTATCTATCTATCTATCTATCTGTAGTTATTTCATTTATATATCTATATCTACAGTATCTAGCTATTGAATTGAACTAATGGGTTGAGGAAAATGACTTTATCTGTCAATTTGAAACACAATGGTAGGGATTGTTTAGAACCGCAAACAAACAAATAAAATCATTGCAAAAGTTGTGTCTGAGGGAATGTATGTTATTAACAGTGGAGTTGTTAAACATTTCATTAAATATACCATACATTATAAAGTTATGGATTAAATATAGATATCCTTATGCTTTCATATGGAGGGAAAAAAGTTAATAATAAAAGTTAATATGAGCAGCATCTTTTCCTTTTCATAAACTCTTGTCTGAAGACAGCAGGGAATACAAGCAGCTTGGAAAACAGATTGTCTTTTCTTTAGCAATAATTTCTTCATAATGAAGAATACAAGCATTGCATCACATTCTGGCATAATATAGCCCCAGAGACTTTAATTTACCTTTCCTAAGTTGCATTGGAGGCTTGTGTGAAACACATAAAGACCCTGCTTATTTGTATTTTGAAGGGGAGGGAGAGACAGAGATCAAAACAGCCTCAGTTTCTATCTAAAGAGTTTCCGATCCTGCAATTTTTCAAAAGCTTTATAGATGTAAATAATATTAGGCCACAAATAGAAATAATGCCTGATTCCATATTATAAATGATAGGGTAGCATTATGTTAAAATTACACCTGGTTATATCTTCCCTTACTAGTAGGAGGTTATGCAAATAAGGTAACTAAAATATTCAACTGCCATATGTTAAATTTATAATTTTAAATTCATTTATGTGATTATAATATTTAACTGAAATGATAATGAAATGAAATGATAATGTGGATTAAGAATATCTGAAACAGCCAAAAATAGAGTGCTTCAGCCAGCTTCTGATTAATTTAAATAGGATTAGTTCTTATACCTTTTTTTATTATTAATTACTTTGATTTCCATAAATCAGGATAGCATTACTTCAACTGTCTCATCAACCCATGTACAGGTGGAATGTGCAGATAATGGATACCTGGATCATGAGTGAAGATGACATGGTAGTTTCAGGTTATGTATGAGCTCTACACTGAAGTGTGATCATCCAAAAGATGCCACATCAGTCATGATGTAGCTGATACAAATTATATTGTTTGCATCATTTGCATGGTTCATGCTATTCATGATATTGCTTGCTCCCTTGTGGATATTTGATGGTGACTGTTTAACAATAGTAAGAGATGAACAATCCTGCATGCAACAGCTGGTATAGTTAACTGGACACAAGCTGATTTGGACATTTTGGACCGAAAAACCAGGAAACTAATGACAATGCACTACAGTTTACATCCACGTGGTGATACTGATAGATTATATCTGCCCCGAAAATCAGGTGGCAGAGGATTATTACAAGTGAAGCAAACAGTTGAAGAAGAAAAACATGCACTGGCTGATTATTTAAAAGAAAGTCAAGAACATCTATTAATTGAAGTAAAGAACAAAAAACTACTGAAGGCCCAACAGACGAAACAAGAATACAGAAAACATGTGATAAAATCAAGAATGGAGAGTTGGCAGAACAAAGCACTGCATGGCCAATTTCTGGAAAAAATAAAAGATAAAGTGGACAGTAAACAAACTTGGTTATGGTTAACAACAGGTACATTAAAGAAAGAAACAGAGTCACTAATCCTGGCTGCGCAAGAACAAGCTATCCGCACAAATGCCATTAAGACCAAAGTTGAAAAATCCTCTGATGATGCCAAATGCAGACTTTGCAAAGAAGCTGATGAAACTGTTGATCACATACTCAGCTGCTGTAAAAAAAATCGCGCAGACTGATTATAAATTGCGGCACAATGCAGTAGCACAAATGATCCATTGGAATTTGTGCAAAAATTATAATATTAAAACAGCAACAAACTGGTGGGAACATCAGCCTGAAAAAGTCACCGAAAATCAGATGGTCAAGATCTTGTGGGATTTCCATATACAAACGGACAAAATACTGGCACATAATACACCAGACATCACACTGGTTGAGAAAAATAAGGTCACAATCATAGACATCGCAGTACCAGGTGATAGCAGGGTCGCTGAGAAGGAACATGAAAAAAATCGCAAAATACCAGGACTTAAAAATTGAAATTCAACGACTATGGCACAAACCAGCAGTGGTAATTCCAGTGGTAATTGGCACACTGGGTGCTATTCCAAAAGCACTGGAATTACATTTAAAACAGTTAAAAATTGACAAAATCACCATCAGTCAAATGCAAAAAGCCGCACTGCTTGGATCTGCACGCATATTATGAAAATACGTTATGACGTCCTAGGCCCCTGGGTGGGGCCCGACTAGTAACCAATGCCAAATCCGGCAAAACAACTGCCGCTGTGATACAATTGTATAATAATAATAAAATAAAGTAATAAAATAAAAATGAACAACAGAGAAGAAAGAGATACACTGAGAAACTGTTTTGCAACTCATGTTAATATTCCTAACCTTTTTTTTTTCCAGGTCTTCCAACAGTGCACCAAATGCCATTACTATTGAGTCCGTTCACCTTGCTACTTATTATCTTCACCTTCTCTTTCCTTCCATTAGAGTCATACATTAGAATCTTCTCCAGAGATCTATGTCATTGCATAATGTATTCACAGCATTATAATTTGAACATGATCATTTGTGTATGATCCAGTACAAATTGTACTTGAGTAACTAAAAATTCTGGGTTGATTTGTTTCATCATCCATTTGCTTGTTTTCTCAACAGTCCATGGTATTCTCTGAAGCCTTCTCCAGCATGTAAGTTCCAAAGCATCTTCTTCCTTGCTTGCTTCTTGAAGATATCTTATCCACACATCCCTAATAATCATTACTGAAACTGGCAGTATGATTATGGGAAAAGACTATGTACATTTTGGCAAAGTACAACAATTCGCATGTATCACTTATTATGGAATATATGATATTTCATACTGTTTATACAAAATTTAAACCTATATGGGAATATTTTCTTATGGAGGGAGCCTTAGCCCAGAAGCTGGAATCATGGAAGTTTGGCAACATTTGGATTTTTTTTTTCATGCTCATAGAGATTCACAGAGTTTTACTTAATCAGGTAAAATTTTTGAATGACAAAGTGAAGCTTATGCCTTTCAGTACATAAGATATGTTTGTTATAATTTGCATAATGAACAGAAATATTAATTCAATTTATTTGCTGTGGTTTTGAAGCAGGTTGTTTTACTAATAAATCAAGAATTAAGATATAACCTGAGCTTACTTCAAAGAAGTGACTATCAAAGTCATTGATCATTGTTCCTTCATTCACTTTTCGCCTTTTACTAATTTATTTGTAAGAAATACTTGACAATCATGAAACTGTACAAAATAATTAATATTGAAAGAAAGAGAACAGCCAGCAATCAGTACAGCCAGCTTTGAAGTTCACTGAAGGGCTCCTTATTTAACGAGGAAAGGACATCTGGAAAGAAATAATTTGCAATGATCAAAGTTTCCAATTATTGTCTAACTGTACATCCCTAAATTTGCATTTTCAGACATAAATATACTGAATTCAATATAGTTTAGTCATGGGTAAACTTCTATGCCCCCCCCCCCCCAAAAAAAAATCAGGTATAGGTTGATGGCTGTTTTTGTTTTGTTTTGTTTCAGCTAGTTTTCAGTCAGGCTATGCCCTGTTTGAAAAAATAAATTGTACATGAGGAACAAGAAGTCTTGGAGGAACGCAAAATGTTTAAGAATAGGCCTCTGTGAGTTGACTTGGATTCACATTGACAAAGAATTCCAAATCAAAGCAAGGGGCTGCTGTGCTTTGCCTTGATGAGATGCTTCATGTCCCTTCATCTACTTTTTTGTTGCAAATTCTGATCATGGCAGATAAAGAGAAGCAATGCAGCCCTTCACTTTGCTTTTGGATACAAGAGAACCACCTTGCTCATAAAGCATCTTCGAGGAGTTGATTTCCTTGAGCCTTTTTGACAGACCTCCTTCAAAAGCTGTCATTCCTACAAAACAGGGTCACCAGAGAGAATGTGCTTTCAGTGGAATGTATCGTCCGCCCTGTGTTTAACCAGTCTTTTCAGTTTGACTGATCAGAAATAGATTTCATTCCCCTCACCTTAAAGGAGAAGAAAGTGTTAAATACAGAACTCTTAATTTTCTATAACAGCCTACAACTTTTCTCCATTCTCACATTTCCATTAAGTTCCAAAGGAAAATTCCACAAAGGGGCTCTCTTATGCATTTTTATTTCCCCCCTGATGACTTTCCTTGGTTTAACTCATGCATAGGAAGTAGAAAGTTTGAAGAACACTGAGAAAAGGGGACATCTGCCCATATCTCTGGGCTACATTGAAACTAGCAAGTGCAAAGATACCTACACTACCCTTGAAAATTTAACTGAAATTCTCTTCGCTTTCAAATGAATTTCAGAAACTAGTTTTCTGAGGCATGGTGGCTTGGTGGCTTAAAGATACTGGAGTTGGTTTTTGATTTGGCAGTTTGAGTCCTAGCACCATGTGGTGGCATGAGCTCCCATCAGTGGGCTCAGCTTCTGCCTACCTAGCAGTTTGAAATCACGCTACATGTGAGTGAATAAATAGATACCACTTTGGTTAGAAACATGGAGCCATTTTGTGTAAACAGTCAGACCCCTGCCAGTGCTCAGATGCAACACCTGATTGTGAGATGATATCAATAGTGAGAGAAAACCACAGATAATACCTCAGTATGCCTGTTATCTTTCTCGTGCAGAGCTAGTTCGCTTCCCTTGGTGCACCCAAGATAATGTTTGTGCACAAACTAAATGGAATAGCACTCTTTGACAGCCAAATAGCTATTTCCTACTAACACTGTAGTCTCTTGGCTAGTTGTACCATTGCCATATGCTAAATACATAAATAACTAATTTTCCAACAATAAATTCAGTGAGACTTTGCAGTGTGGGGGAATCTTCCTATGTGATTATTTTTCTTTGAGTTCTAGGCCTCAGTGGAAGACCAACTGGTTTGAACCAGGATACCTGACAACTTTGCCTGACCTCTGAGATCTCACCCAAAAAGCCACAACATTTTTGAGAAATGAGTTTTAAATGAGAAACAAAAATGCTTTCCTTGAAAAAATGGGGGCTAATGTCATGATGGCATGACGTGCGATCTTGGTGATCCAAGATCACAGTCGATATTTCTGCTGCTGGACGGACCATTCAGACCTAAACCATCCCGCAGAGATGGTGATTGAGAAGGGCACCTCCTGCTGATCTCAGGGACACCGCAAAATCCCTGAAAGATCCAGGAATAGCCTTTATTTCTGGAGACAGAAATGCAACTAATGAAGCTTCTGAAGTTGGGACAGCTCCGGAAGGGGAAGAAAGCAAAAAGAGAAAGTATGTCGAATTGGTGAGGAAATTTTATTATTAGAAAAAGAGACTACCCAAAAAAAATTAAGTTAAATTAAAATTGAAGATAGAAGACTGTAAGCAGCAAAATTAATCTACATTAAACTTAGTGTGTTATCCTGTTTCTATTTTTTTTCATGGATAGAATTTTTGCAAAGGCTCCCTATTTTTTTAAACTGAATTGATTAATTTTTTCTTCTTCTTTTTTCACTTTTGCTTACACCTATGGATTAAAATTTTCCTTCTTTTTTATAATGCTTGATTGGATTGATTGGATTGTTTTTGATCTCCATTTAAGGTTTTTTTCCCCTTTCTTAAGCTTGGGCTATAAAGAAGATAATAAGAAGGATTATAAAAAGGGTTGTAACAACAGGAGGAAAAGCAGTTACACTGCCACTTAGAGGCTGGAGGCTGAATACATTGTTTTTTCTTCTTTCTCTTTGATTACTTGAGATTCAAGGTTCTTTCAGTTTGTTTACTGAGAGTGATAGTAGGAAGAGCACAAGTTGTTTATACAGGTGCTTTTTGGGAGTTCTGTCACTAGCTATTGGAGGGAATACAACGTTTTGACTTGAAAGATAATAAATGAACCTGTTTGAAGTTTATTAAAATAGCCTTGAATCCTATAGTCGCAGTGCCTGCAAAATTGGAAGAATGGTGTAGCAGGAAAAAGAAATTGTAACATTGCAAATGATTATGTTTGAAATTCAAAATCTATTAGTTGTGACAGAGAGAATTGAAAAGAGATTGGAGAATATGGAATACAAAACAGAAAAATTTGATGGAAAAACTGAGGATATTTATCAAATGAAGAATTTGGAGGACAAAGTTCAAAAAATGGAAGAAAAAAATGAGCAAAGAGATAAGAAAACTGTGGATACTGACAACAAAGTGAGCGTGGTTTATAATGGCAGGAGCGGAATATGGAAATGGGAAATAGATGGATTGGAACTCTACCCCAGACTTCAAAGCACAGAAGAAGAAAAGAGAGAAAAATTGATGGAGATAAGGAGAGAAATCTTGTGATAAGCACTAGTGATAACCAAAGATAAGCTGATGGAAAGAGCAGATGCTGGGTTTTGAGCTTTTATGAGATATGAAAGGAACATGTTGCGAAGAGAAGTTTATACAAGATTTATTAAGAAAGTATCTAGAATATTAATGCTACAAATGGCAAGAGATATAAGGCTGCACTATTACTGGAAAGATACAGGTTGATGCAATGAAAATGTACAATAAAAACTAAGCTAAATTTAGTTTACTAGTAGTATGTATAAAATGAAGTGACAATAGCTATAGTTAAATAATTATTAATAATGATAACAATACTTATAGATATATTAGTTTGATAATATGAAATTTTATATAAACAACACATGGAGAATATGAGAGGAGGCTTCAAAACTTTAACTAGAATATGTTATAAAGATGTATTGTGATTAGATGATTTAATAGAATGTTATCATATAATCCTATTCTAGATTTTGAATATTTTATATAATAAAATATAATATTTTATATAAAAGGAGGTAAAAACAATTATAGTCAAATTAAGGTTGAGATATAATTATCGTGATACACATGAATATATGTGAATTTAAAATATGCGATTTGATATGAAAAGCAGGTGATGGCTAGGGAAGAGATGCATGGAAATACTGTAACCAACTGACACACTTTCTACAATTTGTAATGGAAATTTAATTTTTATGTTTGTTCAAAAATAAATAAAAATTGTTTTTTAAAAATGCTTTCCTTCACTTCCACATGTCATCATGTCTTCCAGAATCCCCGAATATACGTGTCTATGCACACTTATTATATACCATGCTACAATTGAATGCCTGATCTTTTCCATTAAAAAACACATCAAATTGAGCCTTCAATTATTGCTATTTTATAGCGCTGAGAGTCGATTAACATTTGATTTTTGACAGTCAGGCTACACATGTTCGCTAGGAAGATAATGTTACAGAAATCAATGGGACTTGCTTCAAGTGTTAGGAATGAGCTTAGTCTCACTTTTTTCTTGCTATGTAATATAGTTCTTTGCTGGGAGTGAAATTGAAGATCATTAAGATCTATAAATGAGAGAGGCACACAGAAACCTGAGGAACATTATTCTTGCAGAACTATCTTCAAGACTATCCAATTCATTTATTGGTTTCTTGGAAGGAAAAGAAGAGAGAGCTCCTAATTGCTAATCATGACCAGGTAGTTCTCAACACCCAAGATGAAGATATAAACAGCCCTCAGGGAATCTTAAACTTTGCTGATGTAGAAACCAAGAGAAGGAAACTGAAAACATACAAAGCTGATGGGGTTGACCACATTCAATCTGGGAATAAACGGCTACCTTTCTAGTGGCTTCCTATCACTTCCTCTCAGCATCTCAGATGTTAATTATGGATAATCTATATCCCATTTTGCTTCCTCCTGCAGCTATGGAAAAGAATTAATGATAGCTCAGCAAAGCAAATTTGGGATCAGAAAACCCTCTAAAATGCCTAATACATTCTGGCTATGAATTCCTGTTCTAAAATTAGAAGAAATTCTATGAAGTCTACTGCAATTGGCATAGTTTCTGTATTTATCAGTCAATTGAGTATACAAAGGATCTTTTTGTACTGTTATAGTAAATGGCATCTGATTTTCAAAAGCCCTATAAGATTTCAAATTTATAAGATCTTCCTTCCTTCCTTCCTTCCTTCCTTCCTTCCTTCCTTCCTTCCTTCCTTCCTTCCTTCCTCTATTTTCCTTTATTACATTTTTCTGATCTTAAACCAAATTCATGTGTGCATATGAGAACTCACACCGGTATATGGTCCCATTTTCAAATTAATTATACTGGTGATTCCTGAAGCAGCTCAAAATCTGTCTGATCTGCCTGGTTGCAGAGAAATTCTAATCAGCAAAATTACTCAAAGATGAAAGGATATTGCATTGAAAATGATAAGATGATAATTACATCCTCACATAGTTCCTCTGCCTTACTAAAATAAATACATGGCTTTAAACTCTGCGAGGCATAACTAATTATACCCTGAAATGGGAGAGGGAGAGTTGCAGATGAAATCAGTATCCTAAGTGAATACTAGCATAAAATAATATACAGAGAAAGCATCCACATGTTTAAGTTTTTAAACTGTGAATCAAGAATGTTGGTTCGAATGTTCTTTGCTTTAATTCAGAGTCTGGCCCTAGGCAAACCTTATTATAGGACCCTCTACACAAGAGGTGTCAAACTTAATTTCATTGAGGCCAGATTAGGGTTGACCTTGGGGGGATGGCCATGGCCATGGCCAGGTATGGAAGTGGCAATGGTGGGCATGGCTCGCTCGACATCAGTCATGTCAGAGGCACCTGAGGTCAAGTGCTAAGGCATGACTTCCCTGAGACCCTCCCTCACTCTCATTATAATTTTCCTTCCTTCCTTCCTTCCTTCCTTCCTTCCTTCCTTCCTTCCTTCCTCCCTCCCTCCCTCCCTCCCTTCCTTCCTTCCTTTTTCCTTCTCTCTAGATTATCTTTTCTTCTTCCTTCCTTCCCCTCTTTCCTTATTTTTCCTTCTTTGTTCTCTTCCCCTCTTTTCTTCTTTTTCTTTCCTCTTTCCCTTTCTCCTTTCCTGTCCCATTTTGCGTGCTCAAAGGCAAAGGCATTTCTCCTTTTGTTTTGTTTTTAGTTTGATAGTTTTCAGAGGGCTGCAGGAGACTGTTGTGGCCACTCCGCTTTTGTTGACAGAGGCACTGCAGGCCTGTCCTTTTCTGCTTCCAGGGCAGCCCTGCGGGTCAGATCTAGGCACCTCATGGGCTGGATCTAGTCCCCAGACCTTGAGTTTAACACCCCTACTCTACACACTCATCCCCTCATGTCCTGTTTCTTCTGTAAAATGAGAAAGTTCTATGATCTCAAGACAATGAATGAAGGGTTTAAATATCTTCTGGTATTATTCTGAGGGCTTGATATTTGAACTAATGCAATCCGGGCCAGATCTGAAAAATTGTGAAATGTTTCAAAGAGCAGATTGCTCAGATAGGCAGAAGAAACAGTAGACCATATTCTCAGCTTGTGCAAGAAGATTGCACAAACTGATTATGCACAATGACATAATACAATGGTCAAAATGATTCACTGGAACATCTATAAAAATCCTTTGCCAGTAATGAACAATCAATGGGAATATAGTGTTGAAAAATAATACAAAATGAACAGGTTAAAATATTGTAGGGTATTTTCCGGTAAAACCACAGAAAAGGTTGGAAATAATGATCCCACGGTTGCTTGCAACCAATTGAACATGCAAAAAGTTTGCAAGGACTCAGCTTTTGATCATGTGACTGTGGGAGGGGCACAACATTTTACAATGGCCAGAAATGTTTTACAGAGTACAAAGCACTCTCTCTTTGCCATCATAATTTTGAATGGTTGTTGAATGATCAGTTGTAAAAGGAGGATGACTTATATGGAATTGATATTCCTTAAATGGGTGAATGCCCTATGTTGTCTAATAGCATAAGCCAAGTTCCTCTAAGACTAAGTAATGACAAAGTAGTAGAAAACAAACCATTAACATTTCTTTGGATATGGGAGACTCATGTAACATCTTGCTACATTTTATGAATTCCAAGAGAAATCCAAATCTGTTTAATACAGCAAACATATAATGTCTACAGATTTGTCCAAATGCTTTTTCAGAATCTAATGGCATATTGGTCATTATTTTTATTCAACTCTCTAACTACACCTACGACTCTACAATTAACCTAATTAACCTAATATTGTCTGCTGTTGCCTAGTTTAATAAACTCTGCTTGATAATTCATAACAATGAATGGTAATGCTGTAATTCATTAGCTAGCACTGCTGTTAAGAGCTTTGAATCAACATAATCAATGAGGTTAGATGATAACAACCACATTGGGTATAATCTTTATCTGATTTTGGTATTGTTGTAATATAAACCCAATTAAATGCCTCTGATAATATTCTTTTATGAAGTATTTCATTATGCAATTGACAAGTTTGATACCCCCCAAAAAATCTATAAATGTTTTATATCTTCTTCTAGAGAATCCATCCAAAATCACTGCACCTTCACTTGATCCATATCTGAACTCAAGCTTTCTTTCTCAGACTGAATCCTATTTTGTTCAGTTTTATAAAGTTATGATGGACAGAGCCCTGACCCACTGTATATAATTTTGTTCCAACATTTTTATTAAGTTGTAAATAATTACAAAAAGGGCACAGGTTTTTGACATCCCTACATTGCAGAATCTCAGGAGAAAACAAGATATTCTGGTGGGTTGCAGTTTTTGCATTATTTCCATAGATAATAGGAAAAAAAATCCTACTACTACTACTACTACTACTACTACTACTACTACTACTACTACTTGGTTGGAGTTGCTGTTTATTCAATTTAGCTTCTCCCCTCCTAAAAGAGCACTGACCTTTTGGCATGATCAAAAGAGAGGATTATTTTAATGATACAAAAGGAAGAGTAAGGGATGCCTAAGGAAGTCAGCTAATAGCAGCTTTCTCATCAAGGATTTTATACAATTTTCTGTTCTTCAAAACCCATGTCCCAGAACTCTCCCCTTCTCTCCCCCTCCTCTCTCTCTCCCCCTCTCTCCACCTCCTCCCTCTCTCTCCTTCTCCCCTCCCTCCCCCCCTCCCCCCTCTGCTTCCTTCTCTCTCATTGAAAAGAGAGTATGATAGGGGATGCTTAAATTCCAAAGATATCCTTGAAAAAGATGCAATTGTCAGCTCACATTGGGAGATTTATTTTTATGAATCTTGAATAGTATCATTATATATCTTCAGGGTAGTACCAAATTTGGAATGACGTAACAGTATAAATTTGGCTTCCTATGCCCTGTTGAAATACTGGGGTGACATGACAGCAGTATTCCAATACCCAAGGCGCTGCCAAAAGCAAGAGGGTGGGTGTATGTGTGTCAGCCTATTCCTCAAATTATCTGAAAGCAGGACAAGAAGCAATGGATGGAAAATAATCAGGGACAGAAACAACCTAAAACTAAGGAGAAATTTCCTGACAGAACAGTTAATCAGTGGAACAACTTGCCTTCAGAACTTGTGGGTACTCCAATTTGTGGAGGCTGATGAAATTGGACAACCATTTGTCTGAAATCGTATAGGGTTTCCTGCCTGAGCAGGAGTTTGGACTAGAAGACCTCCAAAGTTCCTTCCAACTCTTTTATTCTATTATCCTCTGCTCCCAAGATGTACAGAGGTTATCTTGGCTTTTCCTGAACTTGTTCCAAATAGAATGTGCCAACCCAGTGCACGCTTGTCTATGAGCACATGCCCTGAGAGATCAAGGGAGTTGAGCTTATAATATAGCTTTCTCAGTAGTCATCCTCTCACTTTGGTCCTTTTGTCATTCATAAAGAGATATCCTCATTAAGAAACCTTTAACTGACCTTTCTTTCATCCTTATCTTCTTGGATTTCTTAGGTGCATTTATCTTCTTAATATGATAGCTCTCTTCATTTTGCTTTTCAGATTACCATGTGCTCCAATTCAGAGGTGTCTGTGGTTTCCAATAAATGCTCCTCTGTGTGACCATAACAATAAATTGGCAGTGGTGTGGGTGGAGAGGGAGTATGTGTGTGTGTGAAAGAGCACATGCTAGAAAGCAAATGTTAAATGAACACATTTGTCATGAAGGCCCAATATAATATTTTATCATCTCACTGTAATTCGGTTTTCTCTGGATCAATAACATCTGATCAAACTCTTTCCCCTATGTTCAGCTTTAAGAATTGGATGGTCATTTTAAAATTTTCATTGTACTTCTCTCTACTGAAAGAAACCCTAATGGTTCTGATTGTCGGAAGAAATTTTAAATTTCACCCTACTTGATTCCTTTGGTTTTCTTGAGCTTTCACTTGCTGTGTTTTCTAAAAGTAAAACAACAACAACGCCTCCTCTTCCATGTGGTTTGTGAAGTTTTTCCTCACCCCTGCTAACCACAATTTCAAATTACAGCAAGATGTCATACTTTTTGATAGGTAGAAGTTCGATCCATGGTCAGATGTTGTTTTAAGAGGCTGCTGGAAAAAGTTACTACAAAACTAAAAGTGTTAGCAACTTTTTGTTTATGAACTCTTTTTTCCTTCTCATTTTTCTTAGTTTTCTCTCAAGGTGAACATTTATTATTTTTATTAGAACACTATAACCCAACAATTAACAAGGTAAATAGAGAGTTGTGTGGGGGTCTAGAGGTAAAAATGCTTGCCTGCCATGCAGAAATTTGAGAGTTCAATCCAAGGCAGCAAAAGATGTTTCTCTATCATGATATAAAAATAAAATATCTGCTGCAAACCCAACTTAGGCATCAGGAAGGGCATCTGGCCATTAAACACTCAGCTCCATTCAGTCACTCCAACTCCACTCTTAATAAAAGGATTACAGGGTTATAAAAAAAGAAAAACATAACAGGTAAATAGAGACTGGCTGTCAGAACCTCTCCATTAGATAATTAGGAAAGAAGACCACGAGACTCCATGAGTAGAAATCAAGTGTACTTTTACTAATTATAAATGATTAAAGGCATAGCGAAGCGAAGTCTGATTATTTAGGCGCGAAAGCGATTGATATATAGAATAACCCATTCCCCACCCCTTGGCATCACAGTTACAGTCCAATCATAATTCTCCCAAGTGTCAGGTGTGAGATAACTTCAAAAGGCATCACGAAGATGGAATGTCGGTGCCGTTAGTCCTGGCGGGAATCTCCTATGCATGTGTAGTCCGACAGGCAGCTGAGCTCCAGAATCTTCCTCCAGCACAATTAGTAACCCCTCCCAAATACCATGCCCTCCCTCCCCGTTTCATGGCAGTCGAAGCAGAGGCTGACATCCAGCCGTCCTCCGGAAAAAAGGCGTTCAGGCCTAGAAAATGACAAAACACAAACAAACAGATGAACAACAAAAACAGAAAAGAAAATGAGGGGGGGAGAGAAAGTCAAGGCTTGTCAGGATAAGCAGAATAAAACTGTCGAAGCAGTCGGGGAGCACGGACATGGGACTTGTCCACCCACTCGGTATGAGATGGAGGAAAATGCTTCCAAGCCACTAGGTACTACATCCGATTCTGCCGCCGTCGAGAGTCTAATATTTCTCGAACCTCAAAATGTTGTTCACGATCAATCAACAGGGGGGCAGGCGGTGGTTCCACAGGTGGATGTAAAGATGAGAAACGAACTGGTTTAATGAGGTTAACGTGGAAAACTGGATAAGGTTAGGTTAAGGACTTTTTATTGTATAGTCAGATCTATCCTTGTTCATCTCCACTATGGACATCCCCCAGGTCAGGTCATATTCCTCTCCATATGACCAATCTTTCTGCTTTCCCATCCTTCTGAATTCAATTAAAAACACATCCAAGATTGATCCTCTCATTTTAACTATTTTTAATTCTAGTTAGAAATTGAGATGGGCTCATGGCACGTTTCTGATTTCATAGACCTCTCACATAACCTCTTGCTAATCATGATTTAGAAACAAGTGAGCATAGAGAGCTGTTGTTCAATCAATGCATAGCTGCTGACCAGAATGTACTTCATCTCTTCCTCTTATCCAAAAAGTTAAACAGAGTACATTGCTAGTATTTTGTTTTATTTCTGCACTGACTCTGGTAGCAAACATCTGTTGCCTTCTAACCATCTAATGCTGATTAGTTCTGCATTTGGATCACTTAATCATGATACTGCATTAAAATTCAGACATTCAGAGGAGCATAGACAACCAAGAGTTCCCTCTGTCAACCTCTGGAAGCTGTCTGGACTGCCAATTTTTAACCCAAACACAAATTCACAGGGCTTTTTTAGAAGGATTTATAAAGATGAAAAAGAAAGAGTGGTACAAGAATTTTAGCAAGAGAACTAATGTCAGTTTAGATCTAAAATATCTCAAGGTACTTTAGGGTGGATAATGTCTTTTTTTCTAGAGCCTGACAATGCATCAGAGAAGAGGAAACTCTTTTCACTAAAAATGGGGGTGTCTGAAGCTGATAGTTTACATAACAGTCTCTTAAATTTATTAATCTGAGGACCATTAATGTCTTCCAATAATAGCAGAAACAATTTCTTCAGATTCAGATCAGTGATTACATATTACATAAGTCAAACCCCATTGGCTGCCTTGTAATAGCATTTCCATATCCATGGATTCAAAGGTGCTGGCACAAAGTACCAATTGCAGGACCCATTTATGGCATCATCCGATCAGTAAATCTCATTGGACAAGGCTGTCTAGTTGGCACCTTTGTCTAGAACATCTTCTGGGGGAGAAATTTTGGGTACAGATGCTATAAATCAGAGGGATGAGCCTTTCTGAGTTCCTCTATTCAGGCTCCCATCATGGTGACTCTTACAAGACACATTTATTTAAATAACACTTCTTAAATCACCTGCATAACTAATGTCAGACCATAATGAACATTTCAAATTAAACCGTACCTTCCATTTGGAAGTGTTAGCTGATTTGTAGTCCTGTGCAAAATAAATGCCATTAAAACAAAATTAACTTGTGTTGAATTTATCACAGGACTTTCTAGGTGATGCTAATACAAATCCCCAACAATTTACCCATCTTGCATTTATGACATGCCGCTATTGTTGTACAATGGCAAACACAGAGTCTTTAAGGAGCACAATTATCCTAGCAGCTGGGCTATGTCAGATGAGCTCCTTATGAATCTGCATGCTTTTGAGTTATATCATCGGTGTATGCATATATAACATTTTGCTAGTCTCATATGCTCACAGGTACTCAAACTTTCTCCATGCATCTGTCTCTAATTTAACAGCCATAGAGTTAAATCACAAATGTTCAAAGGGAACAAATCCTAATTAAGCAGAGAGGCACAACAGGAAATGCCTTTTCAGTCAATTGTCATATGGCCTGGATAAAGTGATCGGGCAGGAAGCCAAAGGCAGCACTGTAATACCTCCTGAGGCTCAGAATCCTTATTTGCTATTAAGATGCTTCAACTAATATTTTTAGCCATTCCATTATTTGAACCAGTATAGAATGAGGAAGATTCTTGGTGAAGATCTGCCCATTGGCTCACTTTCAGGATCATTTAGATTGGTGGGCATTCGTTAGAAACAGTAATTGCTTCTATTTTATGGATTTCCAGTCCATGATACAGATATTTGGATTCCTGAATTGGGTTACTCAATTAATTTCAAATAAACCTTTTTTCATTACTGTACTTGTTTATGGATATTCAGCTATTTTCTTTTTATGGCTTTGAGAATGGTGGTAGGTAGGTAGGTAGGTAGGTAGGTAGGTAGGTTTTATTATCATTTCAACAATATACAATACAGTACACATTGAAATGAAACAATGTTTCCCTAGGACCAAGGTGCTACATCAGACATACAGTAGATAAAAAAGAAAAAGAACAGGACACAGAACTATATATAGCTCTAAATCTAAGAACTTAAGAGAGTGTTGAGGAGTCTGATGGTTTGTGGAAAGAAACTGTTACACAGTCTGTTTGTGCAGGCCAGAATGCTTCTGTACCTTTTTCCAGATGGCAGGAGAGTAAAGAGCATGTATGATGGGTGTGTGTGGTCATCCACAATGTTTCTGGCTTTATGGATGCAGCATGTGATGTATATGTCCATGACAGAGGGAAGAACAACCCCAATTATCTTCTCTGCCATCATCACTATTCGCTGTAGGGTCTTGCAATCTGAAATGGTGCAATTCCCAAACCAGGTGGCCATGCAACTGCTCAGGGTGCCCTTGATGGTCCCTCTATAAAAGGTTATGATGATGTGTGGTGGAAGCTGTGCCTTCCTCAGTTTCCTAAGAAAGTAAAGACGCTGCTGGGCCTTCCTTGTTATGGAACCGGTGATGAGTGACCAGGTGAGAGTCTCCACCAGGTGAACACCAAGGAATTTGGTGCTCTCTATGATCTCCACGGAGGAGCCATTGATGTTCAGCAGGAAAAGGTTGTGTTGTGTCCTCCTGAAGTCAACAACCATCTCTTTTGTTTTGTCTACATTCAGAGACAGGTTGTTGGCTTTACACCTGTTCATTAACTTCTCCATCTCCTCTCTGTATGCTGTCTCATTGTTCTTGCTGATAAGACCCACCACAGTCATGTCATCAGCAAACTTTACGATGTGATTTGAACTGTGCATTGCTACACAGTTGTGCGTCAGCAGGGTGAACAGCAGGGGACTGAGCACACATCCCTAAGGGGCTCCAGTGTTCAGTATGATGGTGTTAGAAGTGTTGTTCACGATCCGGACTGTCTGAGGTCTTCCAGTCATAAAGTCCAGGATCCAGTTATGGAGGGAGGTGTTCAAGCCCAACAGGGTCAGCTTCCCTATCAGATGTTGAGGAATGATAGTGTTGAATGCTGAACTAAAGTCTATGAACAGCATTTGTATGTATGAGTCTTTGTTATCTAGGTGAATGAGGGCTAGATGGAGTGTAGTGGAGATGGCATTGTCCGTGGAGTGATTCGAGCGGTATGCAAACTGCAGTGGATCCAATGTTACCGGCAGCAGGGTCTTTATGTGCCTCATGACAAGCCTCTCAAAGCACTTCATGATGATGGGAGTAAGTGCAATGGGACGGTAGTCATTGAGGCAGGATACTGATGGATTCTTTGGCATGGGGAGGATGGTCATAGTCTTGAAGCACTTTGGGACAACAGTGGTCTCAGAGAGATGTTGAAGTTGTCGGTGAAAACATTTGCCATTTGGTCTGCACATCCTCTGAGCACTCTGCCAGGAATATTGTCTGGTCCCGCAGCTTTCCGTCGGTTGACTCTGGTTAGAGCTTTCCTCACATCAGTAGTGGAGAGACAAAGTATCTGGTCGTTGGAAGGAGGTGTGGTCTTCCTCACTGTCATGTCATTCTGTGCTTCGAAATGTCAAACAAGAAGCTGTTTAACACATCTGGAAGTGAGCTATCACTCTCACAGG
This sequence comes from Thamnophis elegans, assembly GCF_009769535.1. Lineage (NCBI taxonomy): Eukaryota > Metazoa > Chordata > Lepidosauria > Squamata > Natricidae > Thamnophis > Thamnophis elegans. The sequence goes on from NC_045548.1 coordinate 20,749,706, forward strand.
CAGGTGGTGATGTTCTGTAATTAGTGATGGCTTGGATGCCCTGCCATATATGCCGTGTGTCTCCGCTGTTCGTGAAGTGTTGGTGGATGCTCTGGGCATGTGCCCTCTTTGCTTCTCTGATGGCCCAGGACAGATTGGCTCTCACTGTTCTTAGGGCTGCTTTATCACCTGCTCTGAATGCAGAATCTTGGGTTTTCAGTAGAGCACCCATCTCTCCAGCTATCCACGGCTTCTGGTTGGGGTGTGAGATAATTTTCTTGGAGACTGTGACATCATCAGTGCACTTGCTGATGTAGCCAGTCACTGACGATGTGTACTCCTCCAAGTCAATGGAGTCACCATTGGTTGCAGACTCCCTGAACATGTCCCAGTCAGTGCATTGAAAGCAATCCTGAAGAGCAGAGATGGCTCCTGCTGGCCAGGTCCTCACCTGCTTCCTAACTGGTCTTGAATGCCTGATGAGTGGTCTGTATGCTGGAATAAGCATAACAGAGATGTGGTCTGAGTAGCCAAGGTGAGGGCGGGGCTTCGCCCAATATGCACCCGGGATGTTTGTATAGACAACATCCAGCATGTTTTCCCTTCTGGTTGCAAAGTCCACATTTTGATGAAATTTAAGGAGCACAGTCCTGAGATTGTGTGATTCAAATCTCCGGCAACAATAAGCAATCCATCAGGGTGTGTGTTCTGCAGTTCATTGATGGTCCGGTGAAGTATACAGAGCGCTTCCTTGGTATTAGCTCTAGGTGGGATATACATGTCGAATATGATAGTGGTGGTGAATTCTCTGGATAAATAAAAAGGTCTACATCTCACAACCATAAACTCCACAAGCGGTGTGCAGTAGGTGGAAATGAGGACAGAGTTTTTACACCATACTGTGTTGATGTATACACACAGTCCACTACTACGAGTCTTACCCCACAGAGCTGCATTTCTGTCAGCACGAAACACAGTTAACCTGTCCAGTGGAATAGCAGCATCTGGAACTCTATCACTCAGCCACGTCTCCATGAAACCAAAGATGCAGCAGTGTCTGTACTCATGCCATGTAACTTGCTGGAGTCTGATGTAATCTAATTTATTGTCCAAGGACCAGACATTTGTTAACAGGATGGGCACCACACAGTTTGCCTATATTACACTATTATTGTGTGAATTGCATTAGCTCCCAGTTTCTTTCTGGGTGCAATTTAAGGTGCTATTTTTCACCTTTAAATTCTCTAAGGCCTGAAACAATGTTATTTGTGGAATTGACTATCCTTGGGGACATTTTTCCCTCTACTACAAACCACCTTGCAAACTGGGAAGATTCAATGCTGACAGGATTTTTTTTTTGAGAATTTTTTTTATTGTTTTAGTTAAACAAAAAAAATCATATTTCGTTACATTTTGTTGAAAGCTTATCGACTGGTTACAAATATATTCTGTGTGTTTCTTCCACAGTCCTTACATATACTTCATTCAAATCATGTTGTACATTTTAAGTCAAGAAAGAAAAGTTATGTATTATACTATCCCTGTACCATAATTCTCATTTGGTTACCATTGTTTAAACATGTTTTTATCTAGAATCATTTATATTAGAAGACACAACCACCTACTGGCATTCATTTGCAATTTCAATAGATCTCCAATACCATTGCACCTTTATGACATGTTCTAAAATTAATTTGATTAAGTAAGATATCTAAGCATTTCTGCCCCCCCCCTTAACACACCTGTATGTATCATTAAATATTGTCCATTAACATTTCATTGTTATTATTGTAGTTAACTAAAGGTTATTTACTGATTATCTCACCTCTCCTCTCCAGGCTCACACAATATTGTAACTTTATAACCATCTTTAAACAATGATTTATTAATAAGATTTATAGGACTTTTCTGTCAATCCCAAATTAGTTAATTATGTGCTAAGAAAATAAACATTAGATATCTAAGACAATCTAAGAGATATTAACATTTCTACTTGACAATCATCCAGAATGTACATTAGCATTTCTATGGCCTGGTTATTTATCCTAACTAGGGTTATTATTTCTCTATTAGTATCATATGTTAATGGATAAACATTCAATGGTAATCTAAAACACTCTATAAGGTACTAAAATCTTTACTTAATAATCATCAAAAATTAACTAGCTTTTTTCCATCAATTGGCATTATTTACAAATATCTTTCCAGTAACAAAATTGTCTTTCATCTCTCGCCAGTTGTTGTGTCAATTCTGTATCCATAACCTTTCCAGGGTTTAAGACTTCTCTCTGCACTTTGAAGCTTAAACAATCTCTCATGTGGTTTTGTTGCCCTTGAGTTGTTATTAATGTAAGCTTAACTTTGGTTGTCATGTTTGTTTCTGAATAGATTTGTCTTATTAACTCCATCTTTTTTGCTCTTTCTTTTTCTCCTACATCTTGGAGTTTGGGGTGGAACACCAAATTATCAAAGTCACTTTTCCAGCTTCCCTTCTTTTCTCTTTCACTCACGTTTACTCCATTTATAAGTTCATCTGAGTTCTTATCTTTGTTTTCTGTATTTTCATTCACTTCTTTAATTTCTGGGGCTGTAACCCCATCATCTTTTTTTGTGGTACCCCATAGTCTGTCCCATTTTTTGTCAAATCTCTCAAGTCTTTCTGACATGTTTTGAAGTCCAGCCAAAATGTTTTGAATTAATAAGTTTTCTTCAATGGAGTATTGCTCCATTTTTTTAGAGTAAGGAAAGATATAAAGAAAAAGCAAGAAGAAAAATTTGGTACTATCTGCCATTTTAGCCTGTCACAGATTTTGAAGATTATATCTATTTTTATTTTAGACAAATGTTCTTTTATGGTTTTCAAAGAAGAAGGGTTCTAAAGTTTTTCTTTCCTTTTCCAATTCTTGTCAAAATATTTTCCACACACCACTATTTGTGACCTTGGGTCTTTATCAGGTTTTAAAGAGACATTCCAACCACTTCTGTTGCACAGTCAATATAGTCAGATAAGAGTGAACAAAGGAAACATTGTTACAACAGCAAAGGAAAAAAAGCTTCAGACGTGGGCTTCCAAGTGGCAGATCTGACTCTTTTAAAACCTCTTTCCTTAAGTATCTTTAATATAATATTGTAACAAGTAGAAGAAATGTATTAAAGTAAAAAGAGTTTTAATTTAAAGCCAAAAAAGTTAAAGTGGTAAAGGGAAATAGGAAAAAAAGATCCCTTCACCTCAAGCGGAAAGAACGGAAGCGTTGCAATCACTCAATCCACAAAAGATTACAGGCAAGAGCAAAAAACTTTCTAAGGCAGTCCAATAAGGATTAAATACACCGCTTTCTTCTTGCTTAATGGACTAATTAAGCTTAAAAAAAGAGTTTCTTAGGACAATCTTCTAAAAGAAAAGGAAAAAAAACCTCACCAGGTGGAAACACTTTCATTTCTCTCTTCCTGGAGCCATCTCCAACTATGTCAGCCGGGGGGAGGGCTTCCTGTTTGCCGCCAATTGGAAGCACTTCCCTTGGGTCGATCAGGGACTTTGTGATGTCCCTGCGACCAGCAAGGTCTTGTCTTCTCGATCACCATCTCTTCGGGACGGTTTAGGTCCTGCCAGACCATCCAGGGGCAAAAGTGTCATTGGCGGATTTGGACAGTCAAATCCACACACGTTGGATGTTGGCTTCTCCTCCTCAATGCTGACAGGATTTTAATTGTCTCACAAAGCACTGGCTCATCTGCCCATGGAAGTGGTACCTATTTATCTACTCACATAGAACATGCTTTCAAACTACCTGGTGGGCAGAAGCTGAGGCAAGTGATAGGAGTTCACCCTGCCATGTAGCACAGAGATTCGGACCACTAGAGGGGAGATTATCTCCAACGTCATTAAGCCACTGAGCCACTACCCCTCTTAAGTAATTTTTATCTGAAACTAATAAAGCTTTGTATACATTAGAGCAAAAATGTTAAGTTCTTTTTTTCTCACAGTCTTAACCATTCACAGGATAGGTCTTTCCTCTGAAAAAGAGGTAGTCTGAAGCTGTGAATTATTTACAGAGCAATTGCTTAATTCCTTTTAAGTCTGAAAATCGACTTGTATACCCTTCTGTGCTTCCAACCATGTGGAGACTTTTTACTGTGTTAGCAATATATATTGCATATCTTCCCCTCGACATAGGAGAGGAATTTAAGAATGCCGTTAAAGATTCTTTTTCACTCAACCAGCAGTGCTGTATCAATATTCTTTTGGGCAGTATTTTAATGTAGAAGAAGAATGTCAAAGTGTCATAGTTGTTTCTCCAACTGATCTTCCATCTCTGCAATCCTATATTTATTTACACTGCAAATCCCACTGAATTCAAATTGGCTCCTTTTTGAACTGGAGAAGATGGGATAATATGTATTTATAAGAGACTTCAGAATTAATTCTATCATACTCTTAGTACTGAACCATTTTAGGATTATGACATTATTAGCTTAGAAGAATGAACAGATGAAGAGGTTGTGGAACAAATGAACAAATAGAACAATATGTTCAGAAAGAGAGACAGTACACTCTTTCTACTCCCTTCCAACTTCTAAGAAATGAGAGGGAGTGAAATTGCAAGAGGTGGAAGCATCTGAGGCACAGCTGTTGCAGATGACCAACTCCTATGAGGTTTCAGGTCTGGATTTTAAACTGCTAACTTTTGGCTTTTGTGTTGCCAAAACCCACAGATTTTTGTTTAATCACAGATCTGACTTTGCCATCTTGTAACCAGATCTGTTCCCTGTGACTTTGCTTTGTTTCTGAATCTTCAGCACATGAATTCATGTTGCTTACCCAGCTTTGTTTGGCTGCCCTGTGAATCTCCTTGGTTCCTAGGTGGCATATTGCTGCACCTGACAATAAGCAACAAAGTGTTATTTTCTAGGTAGTAATATATTGCTGTTGTCTCCTATGCATTCTGAGTTACACGCTGGCACATGTTATATTGGACCACTGGGGAAGTAGGAAATATTGGAGGCCTGCAATTTTGTTCTTCTGTTATTTCCCCATTTTGGCAAAAAAAAACTTTCTAGCAGATCCATGTTCAAATTCTCCAATTCTGTTAATGAGTCTTGTTTAAAACTTTCATGTAGCCTATTTAAAAGAGTCACTTTTATTGTTTCCTAGCTATTTGGCAGATGTACTCCCTATCACCCCATCTGTACCTTCCCAGCTGGTCATTTCTAGTCATTCAAGAAAAAAAAATAGTTTTGGAAATGAATATTTTATGCCAAAATCTTCAGTAATGATCCTTGTCCCATCTGTCCTGTTCGTGTTCCCATATTCGCCAGATGCCTAACCCTACTGTGAGCCTGGCCACTGAACAGGGCGTAATAACTACTCAGAATGTTAATAGACATCAAGTTGTTTCTTTTAAAAAAAATATGATGACATGGTGCAGCTTTATCTCAAGGGAAGTTCTACAAGATGGGAAATAAAATAATGAGTTAAGCAAGGACTTGCGTTATAACATACATATGGCATAATCTTTTGAGTTCCAAGATTATGTCTCAGAAGTAATTCTTACTAAAAGCCCTTTAATAATCCTATTGAGTCTTATCCAAAATTGAATTTGAGGCTTCCTATTGGAGGAACAGAAGAAAGCATGAAAAAGTGTTATGTTTATTGAAAAAATAGTTTTTTTATATTTCTAAATTCAACAGAAAAAGAAAGAACAAAAAGAAACAAATAGAAAGGAAAGGGGGAAGGACATCTCATAGATACAGAGAGCCTCTTTGTGTGGGTGCATACATTTTAGTCTAACTCAGTATAATAAACTAACTTTATTTTCAGTCTTCTGCAACTATCTGCAGTTGTATAAGTTAGTTGAGGATTAAAAACTTGGGCTTTTGCAATTATTATTTTTATTTTATTTATTATTTTATATATATCTTGCCTTTATTATTATTTTTTACAAACAATTCAAGGTGATGAACATATCTTAGGCTCCTTTTTCTTCCTATTTCCTCCACAACAACTCTGTGAGGTGAATTGAGCTGAGAGAATGAGAGCCGCAAAGTCACTCAAGTTGGCTTTTATTTATTTCTTCTTAGATTTCTTCCTAGATCTTTCATAACATAACTGAATTCTTATTCTCTTTCACGGAGTTGATCTAGCCTTCTTTACCAACTAACTGAGCAGCTAGGATTAGATGGTGGGCCTGAAAAAAAAATACAAATAACTTTTGATAGGGTATATCCATAACAACAGCAGTACCAATTAATCAAGTTTGTAAGTAAAATGCTTTTACAATTTTTCATTCTAAGTCTATATTACATCTGATTCAGCAGGCAAATCAGATCCTGCCTACCAGACCATAGTAATGGTCTAAATGAGATTACCATTTTTTTTGCTGTAACATATAAATTGTATAAATGTCATGAATATAGTACATGTATCTGTGATTCTACCTTTTAATGTTTATGCTTTTAATTTATTGTAACTTTGTTGTATATTGACATTTATTACACTGGACATTGCTTTAAAATGACTGCATAATAAGTTATATAAAATACAACAAATAAACAAAAAAAAAGTTTTTTCACCATTTTCCAGTAACTTTGCTAGACAAATGAATCTTAGAAAAGGGATACAGAGCTCAGGAAAACTGCTGGCTATATCTTTGACATACAGACATTAGCTTGAGTATCTCCAGCAAACCATTCTGGGAATTAGAAGATATTTCCAAGTAAACGTCCAAATGACTGGACATAATCCAAGCTAATGCATGTATCTTTTCTTTAAAGAGTGCTACAATCTTAGAAAGTCCTAATGCTTGGGAAGTTTTTAGAACTATTAAACTCACAACTCATTCTAACACAGAATAGAGTTGGAAGGGATCTTGGAGGTCTTCTAGTCCAACCCCATATTCAAGAAGGAGACCATTTCAGAGAAGAAGCTGTCCAGTCTCTTCTTAAAAACCTCCAATGATGAAACACCCATTTCTTTGGAAGGCAAGTTGTTCCACTAGTTACTGTTCTCACTCTTAGGAAGTTTCTTCTTAATTTTAGGTTGCTTCTCCCCTGGATTAATTTACATCCATTGTTTCTTGTCTTGCCTTCTGGTGCTTTGGAAAATAAGTTGACCTCCCTCTTCTTTGTGGCAGCCCCTCAAATATTAAAACACTGCTATCATGTGACACCTAGTCCTTCTTTTCTCTAGACTGGCCAATTCCTGCATTTGTTCTTCATAAATTTTAGTCTTCAGGCTCTTAACTTTTTTTTAAACTATCCAGATTATTTTCTGTTGAAAACTCTGTGTTGATTGGACTGAATCCATTGACCTGCTATGATTGGGAAATGTTTTCCCATTTAGAATTACTCGCCTATTCAGTCAGTTATCAGTTAAAATGAAATGGGGGGGGGGTGTCAAAAGAGTTCAAGTTATGTGCCATAAACCTGTAGGAGAGCAAACGTTTTCCATATGGAAGATTCTAAGAACAAATATAGGGTAAGTATATCACCAGAATTCCTGCCCCAAAAATGAGATTGTTGATTGTGCTTCAGGACCAGTGCTTTCTGTATATCTATGATGCATACTATATAACCAACCACAAACATCTAAAGAGGAATGGCACCATACACCCATCCCACCACCAGCATCCATAAATATGGACATCTGTAGGGTAACTTACCTGAATCATTTTATCCCATTTTTTATCCCATTTGATCTATCCCACCTGTTGCAAACCTGTTGTTCAAATAATTTTGGCAGTTAGGGTCCAGGAGAAGAGCCTTTCCTTCTATGGTTTCCACCCTTTGGAACCTCATGCCCTCCAAAGTAAGATCTGCACCCACCCTTTTGGACTTCCTAAAGGGCTTGAAAACCTGGCTCTTCCAATTGGCCTGGGACATATCATACTGGAGCATATCCTACTGATGATAGCTATCTAAAGTTCTATCTAAAATGTTAGACTTGTAAAACCAGATGATTAAGCTAAAGCATAATGATCTGTTTATGAGAAAACATGTTTTTTTAAATAAAGATTTTATTTCAAACAAACACAAACACACAACACATATAACATAAAAGGCTCTTCAACTACATACAGTGTGTTGATTGGTTACAAGGTCTTTCTGCGTCCTTTCCATAGCCATCACTTGAAGTTTATCAAAATTCACATATTGTCAATCAAGATATCTTTGTATACATTGTTATTATGCTTCTTTGTTTGATTATCACTATTGTGTCTCCATTTTAGACAAAGTATTCTAAATATACAACCATCAATATTATAATGATTCATTATATCATCTTCAATATAACCAATAATAATGTTTTATCCTATTCTAAGTCATTCTATTATTTTAGCATTGATAACACTAATAATTTTCAATTCCATGTTTTTCCCATTATTAGTATCATCAATATAATATACATGTATACAAGTTGTTATAATTATTAAACATCCATTAAGCCTAGCTATTATTACATCCTTTCAACATAAGGCATATTAAATTTGAAGTAAATTTATATTATGACATTTCATTACATCATCCTGATATCATCCAATGATATTACATCTTTATATTCTATTCTATATAGAATTGTTTATCTTTTATAAAAAGGCTTTTCAACATCATCTCCATAATCCTCACTTACAGTTTATATAAAATTTCATATTATCAATCTAGTATATATAAATGCTATGCTATCATTATTAATCATTTATTTGACTATAACTATTATTACGTTGTACATAGCACTCAAAATGTAACTACATTTAACTAAATTTTACTGTGACATTTCATTTCATCATCCTGTATCCTTCTGGAAATAGTGTAGTCCAATATCTCTTGCCATTTGTAAAGTCTGTATTCTAAGTGTTTTCTTGATAAGTCTTATGTGGACTTCTCTTAAGAACTTGTTGTTCATTGCATGTCTTATAAGGATTCGAAACCCTCTATCTGCTCCTTTTATCAGCTTAACTTTTCTTATCATTAGTGCTTCTGCCGAGATTACTCTCATTATTTATGCCAAATTTTCTCTCCTTTCTTAATCTATGTTCTAATATCTGAAATCCAGTTCATCGATTTCTCCTTTCCATATTTCACACTTGTCATTTCCCTCCACTCTCAGTTTGCTGTCAGTGTGAACAATTTTCTTATGACTTTCATATGTCTATGTGATTTTTTGAGCTCTGTCCTCAAACTTCATCACTGTCCCCGTACTTTCTGTATTTTGATCTATAATTTCAAGTCTCTTTTCAATTCTCTGTGATTATTAAAACTTCTAAAAATTTCTAAGAAAATTCTTTGCAAAGTTAGTCCCTTTTCTTCTTCACATTGTGCCATTTTCCAGGTTATAAACACTGCCAAAACATCGAAACTTTTTGGGTTTCAAACAAATTCACTGAAGTTTTTCAAATCAAAGCTTTCTCTTTCCTTCAAAGGAACACCTGTATAAACAAAACATTTTCCACTGACCCTTTCAGTAAACAAAGCTTATTGCTTTGTAATATCAGATATTGCCAAGCCTCTACCCACTAGATGGCAGTGTTACCTCTTTTCCATCTGTTTTTGCCTCTCTCTGTAAATTCCAAACTCCGGAAGAGGAAAAAAATGTTTAAAAATTATGCTCCGACCAAGCCTTACGGGAGAAGAAACTTTTAATCCACAAATACAAAAAATGGAAAAAGTATAGAGAAAGAAGGAAAAAAAGAGACCAGTCCATTTAAAAAGTAAGAAGCATTTGTAAAAAGTCTATCCATAGAAAACAAACAAAGTTAAGGTAGAAAAGATAACACAATAGTTTAAAACCAGGGTTAATTCGCCGCTTATTTTCTTCTGTCTTCAATTTTATTTTAAACTCCAAGTCTTTTGGGTTTTCCCTTCTCTAATAATAATAAAAAAAATTCTCACCATTTTGACACACTGTCTCTCCTGTACTGCTTCTGTTTCAGGACCTTGTCCCAACCTTCGGCAGCCATTTTGGCTGCTTCTTTTGTAGCTGGCAAAAAGAGCTTTCTCCTGGATCAACCAGGGACTTTGCGATGTCCCTGAGATCAGCAGGACATACTCGTCTCTATCACTGTTCCTTCAGAACAGTTTAGGCCCAAAAGGACCATACAGGAACAGAGATATCAACAGCAATCCTGGAGCCCCAAGATTGCATGTCATGTCATTGCAATGTCAAAGACCTGCTCAAGCAACTTTTGTTCGTAGCCTTTAATAGAATTGTGGCTGATATTACTGAGCACAATTTTTGACTAAACCATGATATAGATTCTTTAAGAAATACACAGTCTTTGGACTTCCTGGGAGGAGCTTACTGGTGGAAGCAGCAAAAAATCAGCTGCCTCCGAATTCCTGGCTACGTACCTGATTAGAGGATCTTCCATCTGACGTCTTATCAGGTTTTCTTATCCTTCAGGCAAGAGGGAAAGAAGAAACTGTTTTGCTGGCAAATGCTCTTCGATTTTTGCAGCTTTTGTGCTTGCAAGGAAAGGGGGGCTAGCCCAAGGCAGAACGGCTGTCCGTGCTGGGAACTTCAAACTGCCTTGTGCAGGACAAAGTAGGTCTCTCCCACTCTGCTCTAAGTTTTGTTTGATTTAATCTTATCACGAGCTGAATCCGTTTACTGCGAGGACAATAATTGCTTATCAACATTTTAGCTTCTTCTCTTTTTCTCCTCCGAAAAATTATTTACTCAGAGGTTTTTAAAATGGCGCCGAGCAGGCTGGTTTCTCCGGTAATAACGAACACTTTTTGCTAATTCTCACAAGACTTCAAAAGAATTCAAAACAAAAGAGATAGCTTATCACATGTTTTGGTTTCACAATAGAAGAATTTTACTCCTTCATTAACTTTGCTTATTTGGAAGTTAAATGGTGATGAATCTGTTGAACGGTCTTGTTACAATGTTTACTCACTGAAACTTTTGCCAAGCCTTAAACTTCAAAATAAAAGCCTCTTTACTTAAAGCTGCATATTTAGGCAATAGAGTTTTATTAACTGCAGGCAGACAAATTTTGAAATGGCCTCAAAACCAAATATTAACTTGAAGTCGTCACCCTCTACTTCCAGGGGCACATCCTCAGTGCCTGGTACAAAGCTGCAGCCTCCGCTTCCTACGCCCCCTGCTGGGGATGTGTTAACGAAAGAATTTTTTCTGAGTAATCTAAGCGAGGCTCTTAATGCACAGACAATTAAAATGGAAGATAAATTTAGAGATAATAGAGAGGAGAGAAAAGAGGAAATAAAAGAAATGAAAGAAGAAATTAAAAGTGAAATTAAAAGTGAAATAAAAGGACTTAAACAGGAGTTGTATGAGAAATTTGAGGCTAAGGTTGATAAAATTAGAGACGACATGCTGAGTCTTGTAACTGTATTAACAGAACATATTTCTGGAGTGGAAGATACTCTAGAGGTTCTTAATGATGCCAACGCTAACTTGACATTGAAAACAGAGGTGGTGGAACAAAAAGTGGAAAATGCTGAAAAAGAAATTATTATGATACAGTACCGACAAATGGAGTTCGCATTAAGAGTAAGGGGGCTGCGTGAGGAGAAACAGGAGAACCTGAAACAGATCCTATCGGAAGCTTTTGACCGCCTGATGGGAAGACCAGGGACCAACCAAGGCTGGCAAATTGACAAAGCTTACCGCGTTAACTCCTGGCTGGCAAAGCAGAAGCAGCTTCCTCGAGACATCGTTATATATTTTACTACAAGAGAGTTCAGAAATATGGTACTGCAAGCGTCTTATAACACTAAGCTTCAAATTGGCGGTCAAGACCTGGCTGTTTTGAAAGAGATACCACCTCAAATGTTAAGAGCCAGAAGAGACTACGCTTTTTTGGTCGAAGAACTCAGAAATCGTCAGATACAGTATAGATGGGATGCACCATTTGGCATCATATTTACATTTGATAAGCAAAGGTACCGCCTCAACTCTGTATGGAAAGCCCGAGATTTTTATTATAATATATTGAAGGCCGGACACCCTGCACCATCTGGACCTAGAGAAAGACCACAAGAAGGACAGGATAGACAGCAAACTACACAACCACCAGACAAGATGGAGCATCTCTCTTCTCTAGAAGTGCAAGGTGCTATGGAACCAAGACCTAGCCGCATGACTACTAGACGTATGGAGAAACAAGCTAAGAGGCAACAGCATCAACAATCATCGGCCATCGATCAAGGAACTACAACAACAAATCTGGAAGCAGTGGGAGGAGCTAGACCTAAGGTTAAACAGGCCGTGCAGGAAGCTCTAAAAATGCTTCAACCAACCAAAGATGACAACTAAGATTTTAACATGGAATGTCAACGGACTGAACTCTCCACAGAAGAGGAAGAAAATATTTCATTATCTTAAACAGTTTAAGAACGATGTAATTTGTTTGCAAGAAACTCATATCAAGTCAACTGATCAAAAATATTTGATCAACTCAAAACTTGGTCAACATTTTGCAGCTTCTGCTATGGAAAAGAAGAATGGTATAGTTGTATACTTAAGAAAAGATATGAAAGCTGAATTAATAGAAGCAGATCCCTTCGGAAGATATATTGCTTTAGACTTAATCTTAGAAGGGAAAAAGACATTACTTTTGGGAATTTATGCTCCCAATCAACAGCAAGATAGATTCTATAGAAATCTTCATGCTAAATTAGTACAGTGGGACTATAGTTCCTGTATACTATTGGGTGACTGGAATGGAGTGATAGACACTAAGAGAGATAAGAAGATTTCCCGCCTAAATACCAAGATGCGAGCAAAGTTACCCAAATCTTTCTTTGACATTATGGATGATTTTGAATTGAGAGATATCTGGCGAGAAAGAAATGCAGAGGAATATGACTTCACTTTCTTCTCGGACAGGCATCAATCCCTTTCAAGGATCGATTTTATTCTAACCACTAATGATTTGCTTTCTAGGGTCAAGAAAACAAAGATTGCAGCTAGAGTCCTTTCGGACCATAACCCAGTTTGGATGGAGTTGGGAAGGGTAGTGCAGGCAAGAAGGTTTTGGAGACTGAATGAAAATTTATTTAGATATGAAAACTATATTAATGATTGTAAAAAATTACTATCTGAATATTTTGTTTTGAATATGAATAAGGGTACATCTATGGAATTTGTATGGGATGCAAGCAAAGCGTATATGAGAGGAGTTTTGATGAATATAAATAAAACACATAGAAATAAGCAAGGGCTAAAACGAACAGAACTGGAAGAGGAAATTAAGAGAAAAGAGCTGGAGTTAACAAGGAAACCAGACGATACAAAGGTTAAGGAAGCTATTAACATATTAAAATCTCAATTTGACATGTTGATCTCTGACCAGGTAGCTACTAATTTATTATATGCAAAACACAATACTTTTTGTAATGCAAACAAACCTGGCAGATGGTTAGCTTATCAGATTAGGAAAAAAAGGAAAACTCGAAATATATCTAAACTGATTTACAGAGGGAAGGAGGTGTTCCAACAGGAAGAGATTCAAAAGGCTTTCTGGGAATTTTTTACAGAACTGTATAAAGGGGATAAAATTAATGGTTTAGACATAGACAAATATTTAGACAAGGAGAAAATACCTTCAGTTAGAGAAGAACACAGGCAAAAATTGAATCAACCAATAACCTCGGGGGAAATCCTGCAGGTAATTAAGCAATTAAAGCCAGGGAAAGCACCAGGTACAGATGGCTTGACAGCGGTTTACTACAAAAACTTACAGTTAGAAATGGTAGAACCTCTTAGAGAATTATTTAATATGATTCAAACGGAAGGTAAAGTCCCTCCATCTTGGAAGACAGCGTTTATATCTTTGATACCCAAAGAAGATCAAGATACTACTCAACCCAAAAATTATAGACCCATTTCATTACTGAATGTAGATTATAAAATTTTTACTAAAATATTAGCAAATAGGTTAATGTTGGTCATTCAACAATTGATACATACGGACCAAACAGGTTTTATACAAGGGAGACAGATGAAAAGTAATGTCAGATTAATTATTAATGCATTAGAATATTTGGGAAAGAACAACCAGATCCCTGCTGCGTTTATATTTTTGGATGCTGAGAAGGCCTTTGATCGAGTTAACTGGCAATTTCTGCTGAAGATATTGCAAAAAATGCAGATAGGAGATAATTTTTTACAGTCAATTAAAGCAATATACCAACAGCAAACAGCACAAATCATAGTCAATGGAAGTTTAACAGACTCTTTTCAAATTGGAAAAGGTACAAGACAGGGTTGTCCTTTGTCCCCATTATTGTTTATTATAACTTTGGAAGTATTGTTGAATAAAATACGGGGCTTGGATGGTTTAAAAGGGATCAAGATTAGGCAGCAAGAATATAGAGTCCGCGCTTTTGCGGATGATTTGGTCATAATATTGGAACAACCGCAGGAATCCAGTATGGTTTTAATGAATATGATTAATCAATATGGTCAAGTGTCGGGCTTTAAAATAAACTTAGGAAAAACCAAAATATTAGCTATAAATATGAATATTAAACAAAAGGAAGAATTAGGAGTGATGCTAGGATGTGAGGTAGTTAAAAAAGTCAAATATCTTGGCGTTAACATTTTAACTTCAAATGGGAAATTATATAAGCATAATTATGAACCACTTTGGCATAGCATACAGACAGAGATGAAAAAATGGGAGAAATTGCACTTATCTTTGCTGGGTAGGATAGCGGCAGTGAAAATGAATATTTTACCAAAATTTTTATTTCTCTTCCAAATGTTACCTATACTTAAAAAAGATGCGAACCTTTTAGAATGGCAGAAGGGTATCAACAAATTTGTGTGGGCAGGAAAGAAGCCGAGGGTAAAGATGAAAATAATGCAAGATGTACGTGAGAGAGGAGGATTGAAACTACCTAATTTAAAACTATATTATGATGCAGTGGCATTATCTGTAATTAGTGATTGGATTCATTTAACCAATGATAGAATATTGAACATTGAGGGACACGATCTGGTATTTGGTTGGCATGCTTACCTGTTATTCAACAAAAAATTGGATAAGAACTTTAAAAGTCATATTTTGAGAAATGCTTTATTGCGGGTTTGGAAGAAATACCAATATAAATTAAATGACAAGATACCCATGTGGGCAATTCCTAGACATGCAATTGAAAATATGAATACAGCACAAAAACAGGACAGATTTACTTACAGACAGCTTCTTACCTCGGAAAGGGGGGTATTACAATTAAAATCTTTAGAGGTATTAAAAGAGGAGAAGGTAGTTCAAACATGGTTCCAGTATGGGCAATTACAGGCTAGGTGGAAAATAGATCAAAAAATTGGCTTTATTCAAGTTGAGGATAATCTGTTTAAACAAATAAGAGATCAAAGCTTAATGCATATAAAGAGGATATATAATGTATTAATACAGATGGATTCGGAAACAGAATTAGTTAAAGATTGTATGATAAAATGGGCTCAAAATATTGAGGAACCAATAATGTTGGATACATGGGAAAGAATTTGGGTAAGAAATGTGAAATTTACACAAGCTCAAAATCTGAGAGAAAATTTTTACAAGATGTTTTATAGATGGCATTTAGATCCTAAAAAGTTGGCTTCTATGTATCCGAATGTACAGCCTAAATGTTGGAGGTGTGGTTCTCTCGATGCTACATATTATCATATATGGTGGACCTGCCAAAAGGTTAAGGCATTTTGGATAAAAATATGGTGGGTCATGCAAAATGTTTTTAAAAAAAGGATAAAGTTTATTCCTCAGTTATTTTTACTAGGTATATGTACTGATTTTACAGTGGTAGAGACCAATTTGATTCTGCACCTGATAACTGCAGCAAGACTGTTGGTGGCGCAATATTGGAAGAAGGAAGACTTGCCTACAATCCAAGAATGGACATTGAAAGTAACAAACTTAGCTGAAATGGCTAAAATATCGGCATATCTCAAAGATCATTCAAATGAGAGATATAAACGAGACTGGAAAAAATGGATTGACTATATACAAAATAAATACGGGACTAAGAAATTCCAGTTAGCCTATGCTTAAGATCAGAAATGATTTAAACTGTTAAAAGTTAGTTCAGTAAGAAGAAGCTAAGTTCAATCTAGAATGTCATTAATTTCTTTATTTCTTTTTTCTCAATAGATTTTAGACTGTGTTAGTTAAAAATCCATACCGTGTACGGGTTCTGGGAAGTCGGGGGGGGAAGGAGGAGGGGGGATGGGGGGGTGGAGGGAGGGAGGGGTACACACAACAAAAAAAATTGTATTTCAATGTCTTAATGATTGACAAATGATGACATATTTGTGTTTGTTTTTTTTAAAGAAAAATAAAAAAGTAAGAAATACACAGTCTTTGTGAGCTCTGATATAAGACTTTCTGATGCTTGCCTGGTTAAAGTGAATCAGGATTGATTTGTACTTCCTAAATGCAGTTTGTGGTTAAATGTTTACACATGTGCATTTGAAAGGAAACTCTTATCATTCTGGATATAGATACACTGTGTGGTGATACAGAGGAATAAAAGTGGAGTGACTCCTACTTGAATAGATGTTCATGACTTTATTGCTAATCTTGAACGATAGCTTTCCTAATGGCACTGAACTCCATGTACCACCCATCTATGATGCTATGCAGGGGTGGTATTCACTTACTTTCCCTACTGGTTTACAAATGTGATTGTGTGCTGCATGCTGGCTTCGCGCGGACATGCCCCATACATGTATGCACTCGGCCTTCTGCACATGCATTTTGATCACAGGCATGTGTGACTTGGACACACATGTGTGTCTTGAAAGCATGCCTAAATAGGACAGCATAGAGTAAGGTGACCAGATTTTCAGATTGGAAAAGAGGGACACCCTTGACCGGGGGGGGGGGGGGGCCTTGATTAAAAAATTTTTTTTTGTCAAAAGGTCACCCCAGGAGACTGAAACCAGCATAAATACGAATCTGTTGCCAAACAAAATTTTGATCACGTGACCATGAGGATGCTGCAACGGTCGCTAAGTGTGAAAAATGGTCGCAACGGTCGCTAAGTGTGAAAAATGGTCTCAACGGTCGCTAAGTGTGAAAAATGTCACTTTTTTCAATGCCATTGTAACTTTGGTCACTAAATGTTTTCCCCCTCCTTGAGACTCCTCACTTCTTCCTTCATTCCTCTTGCTTATCTACCTTCACCTTATCTGTCTTCTGCTCTTTCCCTCTCTTCCTTCCTTCCTCCCTCCTTCCATCCTCTTCTTTCCTCACTCACTCCCTTCCTCCTTTTTTCTCTTCCTTCCTCCTTCCATTCTTTATACGATATAAAATTCAATGAGGGTGAAACACACCAAATCTGGCAAAGCTGCCTTGCACCAACCTGGCCTGCCCATAGAATAGCAGCCACTTTGAGACACATAAACCTGGTCTGAACATATTGCATCACAAAGATTTGCAAAGATCACATTTGCAAAAAGGAACATTTCTTGTAGTAAATACATTTTATAAACAATTTAAAAGTAAAAATCCCCCCAAAATAATAAAAAAGGTATTCTATAAATAAAAGAAATCCTTAAAAACCATTGTTAAGTATTACACCAGCAATAATTTATACTGTCACCATTTCAAACTATCATCAGAAATACGAATCCGTTGCCAAACATCAACATTTTGATCGCGTAACCATGAGGATGCCACAACGGTCGCTAAGTGTGAAAATGGTCGCTAAGTGTGAAAAATGGTCATCAGTCACTTTTTTCAATGCCATTGTATCTTCCTGATTATTAAAAGTGCAAATTCACTCAGTGTCAATCATGACTCCTGAGTCCATTTCAAAGTATTGTGCATAGAAATTTTAAAAATGGCTTGTTTCAATTTATTTTGGATAGAATCTTTTTTTAAATAGTCTAAGACAATTTAAAAAAAAGAATCAACACAGAATACCACTATTTTAAAAATCATATGCACAATAAATAAAATATTATTTTAAAATACATTGAGCCTATACTCCTTACAGTAAATGACTCATCTGGAAACAAGCCAATAGCATTTTTTGTGCTTTCAAATTTACAGATGTTCCAAAATCAGCTTAAAGTCCAAATATTTAAAGACCACCCCCCTCAAAGCTATCTTACCAGAGCTTTAAATATCTTCTGGGGAGGCCCTGTAATCCCATTCATGACAAAGGTAGGGCTTTCTCAGGAGGAAGGTTTCAGCTGGTGCCCATCCTTTGGAAACCTCCTCCAGAGCAGGGAGCCCTAACCTGCTGTCCATTCAGGAAGGCTGTACAAATTATTCTGTCTTCTAGAGCCATTGGGATTTAATATGGTTTTATCACTGGATTTTCTTTTTATTGTTTTTGTGGAATTGTTACAATGATTTTATAATAATATAATTTTATTTGGCATTTTTGTTGCTGTAAACTGCTGAAAGCCCCTGATAGAATACAAATTATTTAATAATAAATTTAAAAAGCTGGATGCAAGATATGAAAAGATTGCAAACTATTGTTCAAGATAATTTGAGAAAAGGGAATCATTCACCAAGAGTGCTAATAACTACTGCTAAGTTATATAGCAAATCAGATACTAAGGCCTAATGCCACAGAGGGGAGAGAAATTCATAAGTTTTCAAGATTTCCTGCACTGCTTCAAACATATACACTTAATACCAATGAATCCACAGCTATTATTTGATACAAGAAGATGGGTATGGAGAACGGAAAGAAATTTAAATTAATAAAAAAGATGCCACTGAAATCATCTGTTTTAAATTATAATCCCTCTTCCTGACAGTGGATCAATAAAAAAAGATTATGCCCAATTCAAACTGGAAAAATACATTTAGCTCAAAAAAATAAGATCGTCATGGTGATGAAAGAACATGGCAAGTTTCCCTAGGAATTATTTGTCTCCAGGCAAATAAGGAAATACCTGTTGCTCTGGTCTTTATTTTAATGCAATTCTTGCTTAAGGCAGAGCCCTCCCCCGAAAAAATGCTTCTGCTGGGCTGCGAGAGCCACGTGGAAGTTGTCTGCACGGCTGAAAAACGGACTGTTTGCTGGGCTGGGAGGAGGAGACAGCCCCCTGCCTTCTCCCCCTTTGGCTTTGCGGAGTTCACAGCCAGCAAGGGCGGCAAGTCTGGATGGAACCACGTGGAAGTTCTCTGCGCGACCGGCAGCCGCTTTTTACTCCCGAGTAAAATTTTTACTCGGGAGTAAAATTTACTCCCGAGTAAAAATTTTTACAAAACATGATTTATTTTACTCACCACCAGTAAGCGCAGCTGCAACCCCAACAAGAAAGACAAAATAAAATGGAGACTCACACATGCGTCCTCAGCTAAGGAGTCCAGCCAATCAGTGAGCTGGTTGGCCAGCTCACTGATTGGCTGGAGTCCAGCCAATCAAATCAGTGAGCGGCAGGCTGGGCTGGCTTAAATTTGTAGGTAGCATAGAACAGAACGATGAGCCAGCCCAGCAGCTGATGGGCGGGAGCTGCAAGCGCCAAAAAAAGCGTGCCTTTTAAAAAAGCGGGCGGGACGCGGGAAAATGCATCAAAAATCGGGGGTGTCCGCCAAAAGCGGGATGTCTGGTCACCTTAGCATAGAGCCAAGGGTTTGGGGGGGAGCACCCGCGATTTCCACTATCAGTTCGGTGAACCAATCCAAAATGGCTGAATACCACCTCTGATGCTATGGCAGCAAACAAGTGTCTTGATAACTGTAAAAATTCCATAGATCTTAACTCTTTTCTTTTAATTGTGCACAGGACAAACCTAGAACATGTTTAATATGCCTAAATCAAGCAAATTGTGATACAGGTTTATATGAGAAGATGGCACAAAAACCCATTGATGCAGCATTATAAAAATGACATCAACAAGAAATAGAGTGATATGCTAATCCCTAAACTCTAAAATTCAATACATAAGAGTATATAATACACTTAATAATGTAAGTAATGTTTAAAATACTAAACATTCTTTTCTAATTCATCACTGATATTAACCTACTTTCTGCGCAAGTGCCTTTATCCGTACTGGTATAATAATGTTCTTTGCAACGTGAAGCACTTTGCTCCTATAACCTATTAATCTTTTTTTTTTAATCAGTCATTAGCTGATATAAATTACATGGAAATAAAAAGTGGTTATGGTTTAGAAGTTAAACACATACGAGAGCTCATGCTGGAATAACAGATTTTCTGCATTAGTTTCCTGACTATGCAAGATCGTACACAGTTGTGAACATTTGGTCCATCTTTGTTATTTGTATTTTTGCCTCTCCTGAGAAGACATAATAAAGAGAGTTGCTGCAATGGCTATTTACATTAATATATGGACTCTGGAGTTCTGCCAGGGGAGCTATTTTCCCCCACTTAGATGTCTAATTACTTGAATTGTTTTGTTTCCTCAGCCATTCCAAAATGCTAATCAACCACCATTAGATGCCAAATGCTAAAGGTCATCTGTGGATTTCAAAAATAAATCTGATTTAATGCTATCAATGAAACAATGCAAGCTATTTTAGCTTTTTATGAAGGGCAGTTAGTAGTACCGTGGAACACAATGTCACCAGCTGGTAATAATAGCTGATTTTGTAGATGTCGGAAATTTTGATACTTTCAACTACAGAATAGCTCACAAGGCAAGTGACCTTCGTAGCAAAGCAGAAATATTAGTGTCTGCCCCTATTGTCAGCTGCTGAAGATGTATTATTGGAGAAAATTCAAAATGTCCCACGGATGCTGTATTGCAGAAGGTAATCATGTTATTAGGGTTCATGCATTGCTTTAGATTTCTTGAGGCAGAACTTTAGCTATACAAGGTAGAAGGAGGAAGGGAGTCTCTCTCTCTCTCTCTCTCTCTCTCTTTCTTTCTTTCTTTCATTCATTCATTCATTCTTTCTCCCCTCCCCCTCTCTTCTCCCGTCCCACCCTCTCTCTTTTGTGGAAGAAATTATATTCCACCTCCCCCCCTTTTTTTTCAAAAAGTAAGCTCTGTACTTGGACTTCCTTAAAAAAAAAACCAGACTAGATATGTATCCTTTATTTTTCCATATCATCATCAAAAATGATTTGATTGCACATAATCAATCAATGATCATATTTGAAACTATTTTCTCAGAGCCAATATCTTTATAAGGAATTATTTATCTAGTAATTGCAACAGTGCACCACTGTGGTTGTGAATATCATGGTCCTCTTAAGTTAGTTAGTTAGTTAGTTTATTAGCCTTGTATGCCGCCCTATTCTCAGGGGGACTCAGGGCGGCTAACAAACTAAAGGGGATAGGGGTAATACAAAAAAGACAAACAAGACGAAAAGCAAAAATACAAAAACAGATTAAAACACCACAACAGCCACAACAATTCGAGTGGGGTTGGGAACTCATCAGCCCCAGGCCTGCCGGAACAGCCAGGTCTTGACGGCTTTGCGGAAAGCCTGAAGGGTGGTAAGGGTCCGAATCTCCACAGGGAGATCGTTCCAAAGTACTTTGCTACAGCTTTCAACAAACATTTCTTCCAAAGGTCTTCTGGCAAACTGTTCTCAAGATGCTTACATGTGAAGCACAATGACAGCAGAACTGTGGTCACAAGAATGAACTTAAAGCCAAAAAAATATTCAAGTACTACAATTCTATTTTATTTACAGCTCTATATAACAGATAATACAATAATCTGTGTTCTAATATCGCTATATATGGATCTGATTTCTAAGATTCTTTTCTCTGTTTCTGTCTCTCTGCCCAATCTATCTTTTCCCTTTTAAATTGTGTGGGTAGAATTCTTTCCAATTTGAATAAATTCAAATCTGATCACTGGTGGCAGAATGCTGGCATCATTGATTGCTTGACTGCTTCTTAAAAAGTTCTTGAGGAGATGGGACAAAATATTTCCTTACCAGATTTTCAACTTACTAAGCACTAGCACTGGTGATGTTACCAAGTTTGGGTAATGAAATGTCTGCAAGAAAACTTTGAAGCTCAGAGAGCACCAAGGACCCCTCATTTCAACCCTGAGCTACAAATATTATCCTTTATTAGAGATAGAGTCACCTAAAAGAATATCAGGTCTGGATAGATATTCTTCTAGAGCAGGGATATTCAATTCACATCGTCACATCAGGATCATATGATATATCAGGACATCCTCCCCACTCTAAACCGGATATGGGCATGGCCAGCACATGACACATCCAGCCCATGGGCTGCGAGTTTGACAGCCCTGTTCTAGAGGGTAGATGCCATGACAGAGAAGTTCTATTCTCTTGATCTGATAATACTGATTAAGAGAAGGAATCTGTAGCACATTGACTTTGATCTTACAGGTTGGGCATAAACCATGGGAGAAAGGCAATCTCTCAAATAACAAATAACTTTATGGGTGATGACCAACACTTTGAATTTTATATTTGTCCCATGAATGCAGATCTCTGCAAAATTTGGCACTTGAAATATGTTTTGCTAAGTACTGTAGCATAGGAAATGTATGTAAGCATTAAACATCAGTTACTGGTATATAGAATAAGTATTGTAATACTTATGCTGAGAGTGGCTCGATAGTAAGAGGGGTGGCATGTAAGTTTAATAAATAATAAAAAATATGCTACTTTCTTTCTTCAGGTCACTATCAAGAGGTTCTTCAGTGCCTCTCCAATTTTGAGTTGACCCTCTACCTAAATATTGAGTTTGTTTCAATTTCAAGTAAGAGATCTGTATAGGATGACATTTTAATTATAGAGACTGTGGTACATAACAAAATGGTTGAACTGCCCCTTTTCATATGCCCTGAGGTCAGCCCTGCCCTGGGCAGGCACCTCCCACATTTTTTACTTCAATAAACACAAGATGCATTGCATACATCCAGAGGTGTAATATATTGTACTGTCTGACTTTTATTGATATAAGAAAGTTGATCTTCCCATGCTGCCTATTTAAATGAAACATTTGATAATCTCAGATTTATTTTGGCTACATATCTGTAAAGTTACTCCTATCAAAATAAAGAATTGCTTTTCATGCAAACATATACTCTATAACTGCTTTGTCAATTTTCTAATACACTGGCTCAAAGTACTTTCTTTGTAATCCCTTTGCTTTTAATCCAACAGATCGGTATCTTTTCTGATACATTTTTTTCCTCTTATACACACATGATATATAGACAGATTGATAGAAAATCAGGAGAAGGGGCAAATGTCAGCAAATCATTCTGAGAAGAGAAATAAATCGTTTGAGGTATAAAACTGTCTTGCAACAGCAAAAGTTGTGATGGCCTTAGGAAGAGTTTCATTTTCAGAGATCTTCAAAATGGTATTGAGCTATTTTCATTGTATATAGAGTGTCTCAAAATTGCTTCAAATTGTTAGCAGAAATAATCAGCTTGTACTGAAGATGAATAAGCCATGGGAAATCTATGAATATCATTCACATGTATTTATTGATGTCTTCTTAGGACACCCCATTTGTGAATATTATAGAAAACAATGACACAATTCTGGGAATATTATTTTATTGAACAGGACTAGTTTGGTAGCAGGTAAAGTGTTTCATTTATGCAGAACCCAAGTTTTCTAAAAGAAAAGGCTGAAAGTGGATGAATAGATTTGCATAATTGGTAGTAATCAAATGGAAACAATAAAATGAAGGTATCTATAGTATATCATGAAAATTATTTATTTAAAAAGAACATTCTGAAATTCTGATAAAGTAATTAATAAGTAAATGGGGAATTGTTTTTTTCCCCCTGACCTCATCTGCGTTTTAGAGTGTAGTTCCATTCAAGGCCAAGTGTGACTTTCAGTTTGTATGTATGGACTACAGTAATAGCTGCTTTGTAAAGTATTCAGAAATACGTCTTAGAGACTTCTAAGGTTCTCAATAAAACAACATAAATTATTCTGTATTCAAGTTAAATGGAGATTTCCTAAATTAAAATATTCCCTAATAAATCATATGCATGCATACATACACGTCCATATTTATTGTCAAAAATTATAAGAACTCCTGTTTTAAGATGATGGACCCAATGCAAACGCCATCTTTTGCATTGGGCTTTCAGGCCTGTCACATTTAATGCTGTGGGAAACTAGGAGGGGGGATTATATGGAGTGGGGTAGATATAGTCAAAATAACATTCCTTTCTCAGAGAGTCAAGGACATCTTGCCCTGCACCTAGAGTGGCATGACTGGGAGGCATATCCAGTTGGGACAGTGCTTGACTGGACCATGTGATGGACATATGGGTGCTGGGCAGGGACTTGAACTTTTGTTTGGGTGGGGAAAACTTGGAAACTTTCAGATTCAGGCTTTCCCAGATATGCCAATATGACATCTCTAATAAAATGGAAATTTGAAGAAACTCAAGCCTCAGACTCTTCTTTTGTTGGGGGTGTTACTTGGAACCCTGACACCTTGTTGACAATTTCTTTTTCTCTAGATTTCTCTGCTAATGTATGTTTTAAAACCACAAGGACAAAACCCATAACTGTAATGATTTTCATGATAGTAGTGCAATTTATAAACATGATAGCATATAAGATATCTGAATTAAATGGCCACAAAGACAGTAGTTAAAGGACATATATGACATTATCACTTTGCTTTATCACCAATGTCACTTAAAATTTGTAATATTGGTGCTTAGGGGAATCATAGCTGGATTTTGCAGAAATGTTTCCACATTAATAATTATCTATCCTTGTAGCATTCAGGGCTTATTAAACCAAAACAATGTTGAGACAAGAAATTTGAGTTAAAGAGAAAACATTTAGCAAGATGTGCTAGTGGATAAATTTGACTATATGCTCAGGGACTTAATTTATGATGCTTTAAACATAAACCTAGGGCCGTTAAACTTCTACCTACAATAAAGCAATTTCCCAGGAAGAAGCTGACAAGAAGCCTGGTCATTCTTAGTTTAATCCCACAATCAAATTCCAATTATATATAGAATCTGTTGATATTAGTCTTGTTGTGAAGGCAGTATTATAAATTGCAATGTGAGGTACAAATCGCAGAAAGATTCTGCAAATATCAAATAGAACAGTGATGGCTAACCCTTTTGTCATAGTGTGCCAAAAGTATGCATGTGCGCATAACAGCACACCCGTGCATGCTCACACCCATAATGCAATGCACCCATAATCCCCCCACACCCAACCCCCATGCGCATGTGCACATAACCCCCTGCAATTCCCCCTGCACATGTGCGTGTGACTGCCCACACCACATTTTTGTCCTAGCAGGCATCCCTGCGGCCTCCTGGGACCAAAAATGGGCTGCCCCTCCCCACACATGCACGACAGACCCAAAATCAGCTGACTGGTGGGAAGCGTATGCGCATGCGCAGTAAAGCTGGCTGGGGAGATGACTCATGTGCCCACAGAGAGGGCTTTGCATGCCACCTGTGGCATGTGTGCCATAGATTTGCCATCACAGAAATAGAATCATAAGTATAAAAATATGATGGACGTAGCAGCTATTAGTACTTAGATTTCAAAACTCGTCAGTGTCTTGTTTATGCATGCATGTAAAATAGTTTCAGAATATTTTTCCTACTTTCCTCTATTATGGTAGGGACAATGTGTGTGTGCGTGCGTGCGTGTGCATGTGTGTCATAGGACTGGAAGGCTAACAGTTTGTTTCTGAAATTTCATTGACAATGGCACTGAATAGCAAAAACAGACTATTACAACAGCAGCTGAAGCATCTCTAAGGCATAACAAGAAAAGAAGCTTTATGGAAGCAAGACGTTGTCATGGAACTGAAATCCTGACTTTGATTATGCTCCTTGCACGCTGCTTTGCTTTATAACGTTGTCTTGGAAAGTTATAATGAATAAGTATAAACATGATTAGGTAAATAGAAAAGAAAATACCCAACTGTAAAATTAAAAGCAGCAAACAAAGAACAACAACAAAGTAGAGCTGAAAATGATTCAGAATCAGAGGAAAAGGGAACTTTGGAAGGTATGTAGTTCTTACAAAGATAAAAAAAGGGGGGTAATAAAAGGTGCATGTGGAACATTTTTTCATTCTTTTTCTTTTTCTATTTTTTTTCTATTGTGAGACAGGCAGAAAGAAAAACTCCCATTAAATCTATCCCATACTGTATATTAAACCTAGCAATATCACTGGTTTACTAATAAATACCATATTTTACAATACTATAAAACTTCCATCAAAGTAATATAAATGGCTTTATTCTTTGATTAATTTAAAACATTCTTTTCCAAAGACACCTAAGTTGGACATTGCCAAAAACCATTCATTGACATAGGGAATAATGTCACTTTCCCAATTTTTCAATATAATTCTTTTTGTTACCCCAGACATACTTTATAAGCCAAATGCATTCCTCCCACTTCCATCCAGATTAATGTCCTTGGTATGGAGCTGCACAAACCCAAGGAAAGACATAGTCCTGAACTCCAAGAATCTTTATCTTAGGTTTGAACTACCAAATAGTTTTACAATAAAAAAAGTTCACATTTAAATGAACACTTGTAAAACAGGGAGCTCTGAATCTTAATACATCATTTAAAGCTCGGGAGTTGTGGTGGCCCAGGGGTTAGAATGTAGTATTGCAAGCTAACTCTGCCCACTGCCAGGAGTTTGACCCTGACCAGCTCATGGTTGATTCAACTTCCCATCCTTCGGAGGTCACTAAAATGAGGACCAAATTGTTGGGGACAATATGCTGACACTGTAAACTATTCAGAGAGTGCTTCAAAGCACTGTGGAGCAGTATGTAAGTCTAAGTGGTATTGCTATAAGGATGGAATGAATTATAAGGTCTGCTTATACATTTACTACCAAAAGACTATAACAATGTCACCAAGTAAAATTCTTGGTGGACTTGATTTAATTATCTTCAAAACTGAGGTGCCATCACTGTGAATGTCTTTTCATTGTTGGACAACTTATATGATTTTTCAGAGAGACTTAGATCAGGGTCTCTAACAAAGGTCTAAACATTTGAAGGGTTACTTACATAAAATGATAGCTTTTCAAAGGGATGATCAACTGAATCTAATCTAAGAGCTGGATCCATTTCATTAGGCTCGTTCGGGGAGCCCAAGACCCAGGGAGCCCAAAAAGATCAGTCAGCGGTAGGGGCTACCTCTTTGGGGATAGCCCCGAACCGCAAGGGCTCCGGCGTCTTTGGCGGTTTCCATGCTGGTCGGGCCGCTCGGCAGCGAAGAGGAGAATTTCGGCTTGGAAATGGCGGCGGCGTTTTCTGGGGGCTCCGTCGCCTGTTCCATCTTCTAACTGTGCTTGCTAGCGGCGGGAGCGCCCCACGATTGTGCGACCACCCCCAGGACCACCTCCGGGCCATTAGGACACTGCAGCCGCGGACTGTGGAGGCTTGGGCGGCTTTAGCGATCTCCGTGCTACCTTATTTACACCAGCTGTTCGGCGGCGAGGAGAGGAATATCAGCTCGGTGGCAGTGGTGTCGTGTTTCGGCGGCCCCATTGCCTCCCCCACCCCTGCCCTCCGTTTGTCTGCTGTGGGATTGCGGAACTGGAAAGACCATCTCTGGATCCTGCAGACCTGGAAGATCCCATTGGCCTCAGAGACTCCGAAGCTTTTCAGGCTGCCTTGGCTATTTAACACTGAGGGAGCAAGCCCCATCTTGGAAACAGCAACGGGGTCTCTAGGCAAGTACAACGCCTGTTTCATCTCTTACCATTTATTTTTAATGGTGTGCCACTGGGAATCTCTTGGAGTGGCCCTATTTCCAGAAGAAAAACTTTGGATTTGTACTGCGGGTGGACAGATGATGATTGCACCGCGGGTTTGTTTTGAACCCCCACAGGACCTTCTGACTAACAAAGTTATAGAAAAAGAGAGGGGCTATAAGACACTCCCCCATATGTTTTGCTTGAACTATAACTGGTCCTCAGCCATTTCAACTCTGAACATTGAGAGCCGACTTTTACCACCTGAACTCGCACTTTAAATTAATCAATTGCGCAATTTTTAATTTCTCCCTTTTCTTTCATCTTTCTCTTCTTTCTTTGTATGGGATATGTATGAGATATGTGTGAGATGAATGAATGGCCCACTTTTATAACCATATTGTTGTAAAATTTTGTGTTTTTTTTTAACTTTCACGTGGGGACTGCTTGGAAGAGTGTATGAGTACGCATGATTCGGAGGACCTGCCGGGAGATGCGGGGGCCACGGGGGTGGTTGAGGGGACTAGAGACACGGGAGAGGGTCGGGGTATTACGATCATAACAGGGAGAGGCAGATACGGCGGGGACTTTAGGGCAGGCCATTACCGGGGAAGGAGGGTTCGCTACATTACAGAGATCCCTCCTTCCGGCCCTAGGAGTCCCACTCCGAGACCAGATGGCGTAAGCAGTCAGGACCCTGGTCTCAGGCTGTTGTCGCTAAATGCCAGGTCTGTTGTACATAAAGCTCCTCTCGTCCGGGACTTAATTTTAGACGAGAGGGCAGACCTGGCATGTATTACTGAAACCTGGCTGGGCCCAGAGGGAGGAGTCCCCCTTGTAGAACTGTGCCCAGAAGGATTTCAGGTGCTACATCAGCCGAGAGCCCAGGGAAGGGGTGGGGGTGTGGCCGCTGTTATCCGAGAGTCGTTAGTTCCTCGTAGGGTCCCTGCTCCGGAGATTGTCGGGTGTGAGTCTTTGCTGTTAAAGTTGGACCTCAAGGGTCAAGTGGGTCTGCTGTTAACGTACCTGCCTCCCAACAGCGTTGCAGCAGCCCTCCCCTCGCTCCTCGAGTCGGTAGCCGAGCTGGCAGTTGAGTTCCCTAGGTTGATGGTCCTGGGGGACTTTAATTTGCCGTCGCTCGGTGAAAACTCGGAGGGGGCGCAGGAGTTCATGGCTTCCATGACAGCCATGGGCTTGACCCAAGTAATTCGAGGCCCAACCCATTCGGCGGGACACATGCTTGACCTTGTATTTCTCTCGGAGCAGTGGATTTGTGATCTTGGTCTGAGGGGGAACGATATCATACCCCTGTCGTGGTCAGACCACTGCCTACTGAGGCTCGACTTTCGGAGACCAAACCCCCACTGTAGGGAGGAGGAACCGACCAGGTGGTTCCGCCCCAGGCGTCTTATGGAACCGTCAAGGTTCCAGACAGAGCTTGGGGTTATTCCTGACACTTTCGCCCACAGTCCGGTGGAGACTCTGGTTGCTGCGTGGCACTCGGCAGCATCGGAGACCCTCGACCGGATTGCGCCACTGCGGCCCCTCCGAGGCGGCGGATCCCGGAGACCTCCTTGGTTCACCGAGGAACTCCGGGAGATGAAGCGCCGGAAGAGATGCCTAGAGCACCGTTGGAGGTCCGATAAGTCCGAAGCGAACCGAGCAATGGTAACCACCTGCACCAAGGAATACACCAGGGCACTTAGGGCTGCAAAAAGATCCCATATAGCCACCTTGGTTGCGTCCGCTGAGTCCCGCCCGGCCGCCCTGTTTAGGATAACCCGCTCCCTACTGAACAAAAGGGAAGCGGGGGAACCCTTGCAGGGCAGAGCCGAAGAGTATGCCCAATTCTTAGCGGACAAAATTGCTCGGTTTCGGTCGGACTTGGACTCCACCCCTGCAGCTCCAGCCGAGGCACAGGAGGATCAATTTGAACAACTCTGGGTTGAGTTTCAAGACGTTACCCCCGGGGATGTGGACAAGGCCATGAGGGCTGTAAGTACCTCCACCTGTGTACTGGATCCGTGTCCCTCATGGTTAGTTACTAACTGCAGTGAGGTGACACGAGGCTGGATCCAGGCGGTTGTCACCGCCTCACTTCGGGAGGGGAACTTCCCCGCCGCACTGAAAGCGGCGGTGGTGAGACCCCTCCTGAAGAAGCCATCTTTGGATCCAGCTATCCTTAATAATTATCGTCCAGTCTCCAACCTCCCCTTTCTGGGGAAGGTTGTTGAGAAGGTGGTGGCCTTCCAGCTCCAGCGGTCCTTGGAGGAAGCAAACTATCTAGACCCCTTCCAGTCAGGCTTCAGACCCGGTTACAGCACAGAAACCGCTTTGGTCGCATTGACCGATGATCTCTGGAGGGCCAGAGATGGAGGACATTCCTCCATCCTGGTTCTCCTCGACCTCTCAGCGGCTTTCGATACCATCGACCATGGTATCCTTCTGCGACGACTGCGGGAGGTGGGAGTGGGAGGCGCCGTGTTGCGGTGGTTCTCCTCCTACCTCTCGGACAGGTCGCAGTCGGTGTTAGTGGGGGGGCAGAGATCGTCCCCTAGGCCCCTAACTTATGGGGTGCCTCAGGGCTCGGTCTTATCCCCCCTACTATTCAACATCTACATGAAACCGCTGGGTGAGATCATTCGCAGGCACGGGATTAGATACCATCAATATGCGGACGATACTCAACTGTATCTGTCCGTCCCGTGCCAACTCAATGAAGCGGCAGACGTGATGAACCGCGGCCTTGAAGCTGTTATGGACTGGATGAGGGTTAACAAGCTCGTGCTCAACCCAGAAAAGACCGAGTGGCTGTTGTGTTTCCCTCCCAGAGATTCGACCAATATTCCATCACTCAGGCTGGGGGGTCAAATTCTACACCCCTCAGAGAGGGTTCGCAACTTGGGAGTCCTCCTGGACTCACAGCTATCGTTTGACCACCATTTAATGGCTGTGACCAGGGGGGCATTCGCCCAGGTTCGCCTGGTGCGCCAGTTGCGACCCTACCTGAATCGGGAGGCTCTCACAACAGTCACCCGGGCCCTTGTGACCTCTAGGCTGGAATACTGCAACGTGCTCTACATGGGGCTGCCCTTGAAGAGCATCCGGCGACTTCAGCTAGTACAGAATGCGGCCGCGCGAGTGATTGTGGGTGCACCTCGGTTCACCCGCATAACACCTATCCTCCGCGAGCTGCGCTGGCTACCTGTCGATCTCCGGATGCGCTTCAAGGTGCTATTAGTCACCCATAAAGCCCTACATGGCAGTGGATCTGGATACTTGAGAGACCGCCTTCTGCCAATTACATCCCTGCGACCAATAAGATCACATAGATTAGGCCTCCTCCGTATACCATCGGCCAGCCAGTGTCGGCTGGCAACTACAAGGAGGAGGGCCTTCTCAGTAGTAGCCCCGACCCTTTGGAACGAGCTCCCCGTAGAGATTTGCACCCTCGCCACCGTCCAGGCCTTCCGCACAGCCTTGAAGAACTGGCTCGCCCGTCAGGCCTGGGGACAAGGATAGTTCCCCTCCCGAATGATGAATGTATGTTGTTTACTATTTTATTATATGTCTTATCTTAATGTCTGTATTCCCCTTCCCCGATTTTATGTGAGCCGCCCTGAGTCCCCTCAGGGAAAAGGGCGGCCTACAAATATTAATAAAAAATAAATTAGGAAATGGGGATTAAAGGAAACCATACTACTGTTGTAGTTCACTGAAGGCCCTACGTACAAAATTTCATACAGTCTCGTAAGGTAAAGGTAAAGTTTCCCCTGCACATATGGGCTAGTTGTCACTGACTCTAGGGGGCAGTGCTCATCTCTGTTTCAAAGCCAAAAAGCCAATGCTGTCTGAAGACATCTCCATGGTCATGTGGCCAGCATGACTAAACACCAAAAGCATATGGAACACTGTTACCTTCCCACCAAAGGTGGTTTCTATTTTTCTACTTGCATTTTTACATGTTTTTGAACTGCTAGGTTGGCAGAAGCTGGGACAAGTAACAGGAGCTCACTCTATTACATGGTGCTAGGGATTCGAACTGCTAAACTGTTGACTTTTCTGATCAACAAGCTCAGGGTTTTAGCCACTGAGCCACCCCATTCCATACAAAAGTCACACATACACACACACACACACACACACACACACACACACACACACACACAGCTAGCCATACCCTTACTGGGAATCGAACCTGTGCTGTATTGCCTCTAAGGCAGATGTGTTAGCCATTGAGCCACAGAGCTCGACTCCTTATCAGCCAGCCAGGGTGAAAGGTATCTATTTAGATTTTACAACCCCCGGAATGCCCAAATATGGGAGGAAGATCACTACTTCCATTCTCTGTCCTTCGGCTCGTCACAAGAGACCATCCAGACAGAACCCAATATTTTTTTTTTACTGTTGCCTTTTTGTTACATTTGTTATATTTGTGCTGCTAAAATATTGGGTTCTGTCTGGATGGTCTCTTGTGACGAGCCGAAGGACAGAGAATGGACCTCCATTTTATTGAAATAGTACAATGTATCAAGATTTATAACAGCACTATAAAAAAGGAAAAAGTGAATAAATAAATGATGAGGCTAAAGGAAAAAATTCCCTATTCTAAACTTGATGGTCTTAACTGAAGTGATTTCAGCTAAAAAACACATTTAGAAGAACTGTGAACTATATGTGGTTCATGCATTCTATCCTTTAGCTCTGAATAAATTATTATTATAGAAAAAAGTAAAAAACAACAACAGCAACAACTGAAGATTGACAGCTAAATCATCTTTCATTTGCATATTAGAAGACTTTTAACCTGGAATTATTCAAGGATTTGTGGATGGGTAGCATATAATTTGTAGTGATTTGAAATATAAATTGCAAAATGCAGTTGGTTGCAGTGTTGCTGCTGCTTTTGTTTAGCTAGATCTTACACCTTGAATTTTACCTTGGGTTGGTAATTTAGGCCAGCATGTTAAACAGGTGCTTATCCATTCTTTGCTGGTGTATATTCTAGTTTATAACATAGAGAGGCATATTCTCACTGCTATCTTTAGAAATCCTTAAGTTGCTATGCCAACATATATCTTCTTTATGCTGGCATGTATCAATACATATTAAATGTTCCATAGCAAAGGCTCTAAAGTAAATTTACCTGCCATGAGGTAACAAGACAGGTGCTTTCATGGATTAGTAACTGGACACAGAGATGGGGAATAAAATGGCAATTCTCTCATTGGTAAGATAAGTTAGGCAAAGTAAGATTTTCCAGAGATTAGCTCTGAAGCTGATGCCTTTTATCTTACATTTAAATTACCTGAATGTATGTGAGGGAGTGAAGTATTCATACTTGCTGGTGATGCCAAGCCATTCAAAGTGATTTAAAAAAAACCCCAAGATTATAAATACCTCCAGAAAGATCAGTCCAAACTAGATGGGTTTTTAAATGATAAGTACAGTTTAAAGAAAACTGTTGTAAAGTAATGCAAGTTGGAACAATACAATTCAAATGTCAACTAATGGGACATGATCTGACATTGATTGACTAGGGAAGAGATCTTAAAATTCCATGGGGCAGTTCAGTTTACTTTTTTTTAAAAAAAGCAAACTATTGGAATTATGAGAAAAGGGATAGAAAAATAGAATATCAATAAGAAAATGCCTTTACGCAAATATATGGTGACACAGAAGTTGGAGTTGTCTGTTCAATTGTGGAACCAGCCTTTAAAAAGAGTCTTATCAAAGTTAGAAAAGGTGCAAAAAGGGTAAATACAGAAGATGAATTAAGGATCTGGAGAAGCTTCATGTTGAGGAATTACAGCATTTGGGTCTCTCTAAATTGAAACAAAAGTGGGAAAGGGAAGACATAATAACATTACAGGAAAGCAAAGAACAGTTACAGAACAGTTTTCTACCTCTGTCATGTTTGAAGTAGAAGTCACTCGCTGAATTTAAATGTAGGGGGATTTGGGACTTCCAAAAGGAACTACTTTTCTGCCCCCACAAATTTCATAGTTCAGTTATGGAATTCATTTCCCTCAGTTGTGGCAGTGGGAAACAATTTGAATAGTTTTAGAAAGGGACTAGAAAGGTTCCTGGTGCATCAGACTATCACTGGCTACTAATACAGATTACTATTTATTGCATCTTGGATTGTAAGTGGTATGCCTTAAATACTAGTTTCGGAAAGTGACAGTAAAATTGTTGCTTCCTATTGCTTCTCAGTACAAGCAAGTGACTTCCCACATGCATCCAGTTGGTGACTGTGCAACCCACAGTGCTGGACTGAATAAGTTTGTGGAGTAAGAGTAAGATGATCTTCCCCATATTACATAATGCATTGTTTAGATTTCTTCTGCTTCAGTTACAGTTTTCTAGCTGAGATAGGATAGGATAGGACAGGATAGTTGTATGACAGAGAATAGTTTCCCTTTTACAAAGAAACTAGTATAGCTGTAAAACTGTTTGTTTTGCTTTTGCTTTTCTTTTTATTAGTTTTCAAAAGTCCTGCCCGGGAAAGGGGCTGACGTAATGATGTCACGACGTGCTATCTTGGTGCTCCGAGATTGCAGTCGATATTTCTGCCACTGGATGGTCCATTCAGACCTAAACCGTGCTGCAGAGACAGTGATTGAGAAGGGCACCTCCTGCTGATCTCAGGGACACCGCAAATTCCCTGAAAGATACAGGAATAGCCTTTTTTTTCAGGTGATAGAAAGGCAGCTAATGAAGCTGCTGAAGTTGGGACAGCTCCGGAACGGGAAGAAAGCGAAAAGAGAAAGTGTGTCGAATTGGTGAGGAAATGTTATTATTAGAAAAGAGACTACTCCAAAAAAGAAGTTAAATTAAAATTGAAGATAGAAGACTGTAAGCAATGAAATTAATCTACATTAAACTTAGTGTGTTATTCTGTTCCTAATTTTTTTTTAATGGATGGAATTTTTGCAAAGGCTCCCTATTTTTTAAACTGAATGGATTTTTTTTTTCTTCTTCTTTTTTCACTTTTGCTTACACCTATGGATGAAAATTTTCCTTCTTCTGTTTTATAATGCTTGATTGGATTGATTGGATTGTTTTTGATCTCCATTTAAGGGGTTTTTTTCTTTCTTAAGCTTGGAATATAAAGAAGATAATAAGATAATAATAAGAAGATAATAAGATAATAATAATAAAGAGGGTTGTAACAACAGGAGGAAAAGCAGTTACACTGCCACTTAGACGCTGGAGGCTGAATACATTGTTTTTTCATCTTTCTCTTTGATCAATTGAGATTCAAGGTTCTTTCAGTTTGTTTAATGAGAGTGATTATAGGAAGAGCACAAGTTGTTTATACAGGTGCTTTTGGGGAGTTCTATCACTAGCTATTGGAGGGAAGACAACATTTTGACAGCCTCCTTTGGATGCCGTCAGCCACACAGTGTCGGCTGGCAGGCCCCCGGAGGAGAGCCTTCTCTGTGGCTGCTCCAATCCTCTGGAATCAACTACTCCCAGAGATCCGAACCATACCCACTCTCATGGCCTTCAGAAAAGTGGTAAAAACCTGGCTATTCTGGCAGGCCTGGGGCTGTTCACCTCATTGTTGAGGTCCAGCCCCAGTTAGAATGCATGCATGCATGCATGTTTTGTGGTTTTAACTGTCTCTTTTCTCTTTTCTTATTTTTTTCTTTCTCTTTTCCTGTTTTGTAAGCTGCCCGGAGTCTTTTGGGATATAAATTTTAATAATAATAAAAAATGATAATAAATGAACCTGTTTGAAGTTTATTAAAATAGCCTTGAATCCTATAGTGGCAGTGCCTGTAAAATTGGAACAATGGCGCAGCAGGAAAAAGAAACTGTAACATTACAAATGATTATGTTTGAAATTCAAAATCTATTAGTTGTGACAGAGAGAATTGAAAAGAGATTGGAGAATATGGAATACAAAACAGAAAAATTTGATGGAAAAACTGAGGATGTTTATCAAATGAAGAATGTGGAAGACAGATTTCAAAAAATGGAAGAAAAAAAATGAGCAAAGAGATAAGAAAACGGGAGATAGATGGATTGGAACTCTACCCCAGACTTCAAAAGCACAGAAGAAGAAAAGAGAGAAAAATTGATGGAGATAAGGAGAGAAATCTTGTGATAAGCACCAGTGATAACCAAAAATAAGCTGATGGAAAGAGCAGATGCTGGGTTTTGACTTTTTATGAGATACAAAAGGAACAACATTCATACAAGATTTATTAAGAAAGTAACTAGAATATTAACACTACAAATGGCAAGAGATATAAGACTGCACTATTACTGGAAAGATACAGGTTGATGCAATGAAAATGTATAATAAAAACTAAGTTAAATTTAGTTTACTAGTAGTATGAATAAAATGAAGTGACAATAGCTATAGTTAAATAATGATTAATAATGATAACAATACATATAGATATATTAGTTTAATAATGTGAAATTTTATATAAGCAACACATGGAGAATATGAGAGAAGGTTTAAAAGCTTTATCTAGAATATGCTATAAAGATGTATTGTGATTGGATGATTTTAGGATGATTTAATAGAATGTTATCATATAATCCCATTCTAGATTTTGAATATTATATATAAAAGGATGTAAAAACAATTATAGTCAAATTAAGGTTGAGATATAATAATTGTGATATACATGAATATATGTGAATTCAAAATATGTGATTTGATATGAAAAGCAAGTGATGACTATGGAAGAGATGCATGGAAGTACTGTAACCAACTGACACACTTTCTACAATTTGTAATGGAAAATGGCTTTTTTATTTTTATGTTTGCTTATCTTTGTTCAAAAACAAATAAAAATTGTTTTAAAAAAATAGGCTTGTTATGGAAAATAGTCTTTTAAAACTTTCCAAATATGTCTAAGTATTTGTTCCCATTGTGGTCAACTCATTGGAGCAGCATTTTATTCTTCCTGCTGTAATGAAATACTTGCAGAATAAGTCCCCACCACTTCATGCTGCTAAATGTTTGAAAACAGCTTCTTCCTTTAAAAATAAAAGCTCGCTGAACCTGACATTGGTGAGAGGATGATTTTGCTGCTTTAAATGCATTTTGAACAATAGTCTCTTGACTGTTTAGCAGGCCAATATAACAAAGTTGTTCAAACTCATCCACCCACCTATTTGGCTAGGATCACTGTCACAGTGCCTTGTTATGTTTGCCCAGCAGGCAAAACAGATTGCTTTAGCAATCATCCACCCACTGGCCTCTTGAGGAATTAAAACTCAGACACACACAGACACACAGAATTGTTATACAAATGTGTCCAAATACTTTAAACTCAAACCCAAATATTAGCTTCAGAACCCAGCAGTGTCATTCTGCATTACAAGCTAAAGCCTTCTACCTTGAACTACACATCCAAAACATACCCTTTTATTAGTTTGCACTATATACTGAATGATCCTATGCATCCTATGCATACGTACTAAGGGGCTAGTTTCAAAATATATTTTTAGTAAATATTTTGAATACAGTAAAATTCAAAGAGAAAACGAGAAAAGAAAAAGCATTATGGAAGGAAAAAAATGTAGAAATATGACTTCTGCCCTTTTATTGAGTAGTTAATGTCTTATTTTTCCCCTCCCTCTTTTTTCTTCTTAATTTGTCCTCCTCCCCCTCTTTCATAAATCATCGTCAAGTTTTTCTTCTTTCAAGAAAAAAGCTCATATCAGGTTTCTAATGTTTTGAAAGATCTTGATTATTTTTCTCCTGAACATCAGTCTCTGAGAATCAGTGGGCAGAGACTTGTGGATAGCATGTTACCATCTACCTGGTGACCAAGAGGTTAAAAAAAATAACAATGAGAGGATGTGGTTGGAAAGGACTGGAATGTTCCAATGTCTGTTCAGATATCTGCCAACAGTACATCCAGTGCAGGGCCTAGTCTTGCCATGGCATTTCCTCTGCTTGATCTTTTCCCATGCCTCCTGCTCAATTATTTTCTCAGCAATTCATCTTTGGGTGACATCTTACCAATGCGCTCCTGGGTGTTCTGAGTTTTATCCAGGATCCTGGCTTTGACACTCACCAAACTCCACCCATCCTCTTTATGATTGGTGTACAGTCTCTGGATGTTGAACTTAGAATGGAAACCACTGTATATTGTGAGAAATTTTGGAGCCTTCACCTTGGCAACTTCCATGTCCTTCTTTGGCCAGCTCACTATACCAGGAGAATATCTGATGATTAGCATATGTGTTGGTGGCATTGATATTGTTCTTCCCATTGAGCTTGCTCTTCAGGACCTGTCTGAACCTATGATGTTACTTGGATATTGTTGTGTTCCTTTTCTCCTCATTGTGATTCCTCTGTGGCTGTGGGATATCAAGGTATTTGTAGCTGGTCTGTTATGTGACTACATAAGATAGTATGAGATAGACTCAATGAGATAGACTCATTTCATGCAAAGCAAGATAGTTCAAGCCGTGATTTGTCATAATCGTGATGATTATGACACAGCTCATGAAAACTCCAAATCCACAATCTCAGAAAATTAGAATATTACATGCAATAAATAAAACAAGGATTGTACATCAAACAATATTGGACCCCTGAAAAGTATAAGCATGCAAATGTAGAAAGTACTTGGTTTGGGCCCCTTTTGTAGCAATTACTGCCTCAATGTGGTGTGCCATGGAAGCTATCAGCCTGTGGCACTGCTGAGGTGTTATGGAAGACCAAGACGCTTCAATCTTCAGCTCTTCTGCATTGTTCGGTCTCATGTCTCTCATCTTTTTCTTGGCAATGCCCCATAGATTCTCTATGGGGTTCAGGTCAGGCGAGTTTGCTGGCCAATCAAACACAGTAATCCCATGGTCATTGAACCAGGGGTTGGTGCTTTTGGCAGCTTGGGCAGGTGCCAAGTCCTGCTGGAAAATGAAGTCAGCATCTCCATATAGTTCGTCTGTGGAAGGAAGCATGAAGTGCTCCAAAATCTCCTGGTAGACGGCTGCATTGACCCTGGACTTAATGAAGCACAGTGGACCAACACCAGCAGATGACATTGCACCCCCAAATCAACACAGACTGTGGAAACTTCACACTGGACTTCAAGCATCTTGCAGTGTGTGCCTCTCCATTCTTCCTCCATACTCTGGGTCATTGGTTTCCAAATGAGAGGCAAAAGTTGCTCTCATCAAAAAAGAGGACTTTGGACCACTGAGCAACAGAGCAGGTCTGTTTTTCTTTAGCCCAGGTAGGATGCTTCTGATGTTTGTTGTTCAGGAGCAGCTTGACAAAAGGAATAGGTCATTTGAAGCCCATGTCCAGGATCCGTCTCTGTGTGGTGGCTCTTGATGCACTGATTCCAGCCTCAGTCCACTCCTTGTGAAAGTCCCCAACACTTTTGAATGGCCTTTTCCTGACAATCCTTTCCAGGTTTCATCCCTATTGCTTGTTCACCTTTTTCTAATACACTTTTCCCTTCCACATAACTTTCTATTAATGTGCTTTGATACAGCACTTTGGGAACATCCAACTTCTTTTGCAATTACCTTTTGAGGCTTTCCCTCCTTATGGAGGGTGTCAATGATGGTTTTCTGCACAACTGTCAGGTCAGCAGTCTTTCCCATGATTGTGATTCCTACTGAACCAGACTGAGAGACCATTTAAAGACTTTGCAGGTGTTGTGGCTTAATTATCTGATTAGAGTGGGACACTTTGAGCCTAGAATATTGCACCTTTTCACAATATTCTAATTTTCTGAGATTGTGGATTTGGGGTTTTCATGAGCTGTAAGCCATAATCATCACAATTATGACAAATCGCGGCTTGAACTATCTTGCTTTGCATGTAATGAGTCTATCTCATATATTAGTTTCACCTTTTAAGTTGCATTACTGAAATAGATGAAGTTTTGCATGATATTCGAATTTTTTGAGTTTCACCTGTATATAATGTTTATGTTTCACTCATAGTTGCTGATGGGAGGGCAATGTTTCATTCCCCCCCCCAGTCTGCACTTTAGAATCTGACTTGTCAGAATGACATATCCTGCTTCCCATTTCAAGAGTTTTAAGAGCCAAAATCATGGCTTCAAAAATAACCATATGTTATATATTTGTTGTTCCAACTTTTCTCTCAGAGTCTCATTCTTTTTAGAAATGCATTATTGTGCAGTTTCTTTTTTGCCTTTTGTAATTTTGTACTTTACTTATTAGACTTGCATTATTAACTCTGAAGCTATAAAAAATTTAGGCAAAATGCCGAGTTTAGTTTTCACACTGTTTAACATCTTCCTCCCTACATAAACCAACTCTATAATTAAACCTCACAGAGAATAACATGTAACAAGATATAGGTACTGCTCTTTTAATTTTATATTTGTATTCAGTAATATTTGCAAGCAATCCCTTCCCCTTAATTCTGTTTAAAATATACCAGTTAATATATAATACTTCATTATTTGGGATTCTGGCACATAATAGCCAAAAAACAAAACAAAACAGACTTTTCAGATTCTCGAATACTGAAGAGAAGCACATGCTTTATTAGAAAATGTTATATACTTTAGATAAGAATTACGTGAATAGGCTTTTAGGGAATCTAAATAAATATTTTGAAATATTACTGTCATGTTTATTATGGATCCTTTCCACTTATTTAAGATAATCAGATAATAACAATAGCATTTAGACTTATCTACCACTTTATAGTGCTTTACAGCTTTCTGTAAGTGCTTTACAGAGTCAGCATATTACCCCCAACAATCTCAGTCCTCATTTTACTGACCTCAGAAAGAAAGAAGGCTGAGTCAACCTTGAGCTGGTGAGACCCAAACTGCCAAACTGCTGGCAGCCGGTGATCAGCAGAAATAGCCTGCAGTACTGCATTCTAACCACTGTGCCACTGCGGCTCTTATAATGAAGATGTAGAGCAGGGGTGTCAAACTTGATTTTATTGGGGGCCACATCAGGGAGTGTTTGACCTCAGGGGGCCAGGGTGGGCATGGCCAGTTCGACATCACTCATGTCGGGTGCGCCTATGGTAGCATGAGCACTTTGACAGAGAAAACGGGCTCCTGAGTTCCATTTTTGGCTGGGATGGCCTCCTGCAATCCTCTGCCAGTGATAATGGAGCTTGAGAGGGCCACAAGCAGACCTCCTGAGCTCCATTTTTGCTGGCAGAGGCACTGCGGGCTGGTCTTTTGCTGTTTCCAGGTTGGTCCTATGGGCCAGATCTAAGCCCCTCACAGGCTGGATCCAGCCCCCGGGCCTTGAGTTTGACACCCCTGGGTAGAGGCTCCTCCTTTTCCTGATCTGAAGATTCATCCTTCTATATTTACCTATTCAGCTAATCAGTACCAGTCCTGATCCACAGCCTTCACTACCATTGGCAAGTGAAGGAAGAGGGGTGGAGAGTTCTAGCTTGGAAGGAAAATTGATTTTCTCAAGAATCAGAATCACATAACAACGATAATGAACATTAACTGAGACATTCCAAATTTTACTTCCAAGTTTACAACAAAAGTGGTTTACTGAAGACTGATTCAGACCACCTTATGCTCTGCATCTAGGTCTTTCAACTCTGTGGTTTTCTTAACCATTGCCTATACATCACCCATATTTCTACACCTCCAACACTTTTGGAAGCAGTATTATTTTTCTTGGCTTGTAACGAGCTGACTAGATTTGGACTCTTCTGAGATTAACGCCTGTGTGAGAGTGATCTGACCTCAGCTACTTGACTTCTTTCCAAAGAAAACCAAGTTAGGATAGTCAAGTATTCCTGGAATTTCCAACCTCTCTTTTCATGAGAAATAAAGGTTCAGCCTGGAAGGGAGAACCTAGAGAATGCCTCCAAAACTGCACAACTCCTTCAGAAAATCTTGTTATTGGAAACAAACTGTCTAATGCAGTGTTTCTCAACCTTGGCAATTTGAAGATGTCCGGACTTCAACTCCCAGAATTCCCCAGCCAGCATTCACTGGCTGGGGAATTCTGGGAGTTGAAGTCCGGACATCTTCAAGTTACCAAGGTTGAGAAACACTGGTCTAATGCAAGAATTATTCTCACCACAGCTGAGAATCCAGAAGCGCAATTCAGAATTAACGGGCTTGGGGGAAAAAAAACATTTATCTGAGCCTGAGACTGCTCTGTTGTTGTTATTGTTTTCATGCATTATGTAAAACATCAAAATGCAAATGGGATTGATGTCATGATATCACCAAAGACCTGGTGTCATTTTGATGTATTCTCAATAGGGAATGCTGTGTATGCTCTCTTTTGGATCTTTAAAATCCCATTTCATTGTCTTGATTGATTAATCGATTAAGCACCATCAAGTCAATGTCAAGTTCTTGTGAACATATGGAAATATTCTCTCCAAAATGATTGTCTTCAGCCTGGCCTTTTAGGGTTTTTTTTCTCCTTCTCCACCTCACCACTGGCTACCCTCCTCCTCTTTTTCTTTAAAAGCACAAATAAAAAACAGAATAACAGAGTTGGAAGGGACCTTGTAGGTCTTCCAGTCCAACCCCCTGCTCAAGCAGGAGATCCTATACCATTCCAGACAAGTGACTGTCCAGTCTCTTCTTAAAAGCCTACAGTGATGGAGGACCCACAGCTTCTGTAAGCAAGCAGTTCCATTCGATAATTGTTCTCAGTGTTAGAAATTTTTCCTTAGTTCTGGGTTGCTTCTCTCCTTGATTGGTTTCCATCCATTGTTTCTTGTCCTGCCTTATGGTGCTTTGGAAAATAGGTTGACTCCTCTCTTCTTTGTGGCAGGCCCTCAATGAGGAATGAGGAAACATTATGTTAAATTCTTAAAACATCCTTTTTCCCACAGCTGTTATTCAATAAAGCTCATTTGTCTCAGCCTTGTGATTTTAAAAAAATCAGCACTATTGTTTCCAGAAGACCAACAATCTTTGGCTGTTTTTACTTTAAAACAATTTGACACTCTGTATTTGAGACTCAGTGGCTGAAGCAGAGGCTGAAAATGGGGCACACAGAGGCAGCAATAGGCAATGGCAAGCCCTGCAGTCTAAAACAGCTGATCATTGGGAGGCCCATCCAACCGACAATCAGCTGCTTGTGCTAATCAGGCTGTGCTGAAGCTGAAACATGCTGTTCGCTGTTTGCTGCAAGGAGACAAATTGCTAGGAAGCAGAGGCCAAAGGCTGGGGTCTGGCAGGTTGGCGGGGCTACATTCAGTGTATAAGATGTACACAAATTTTCACCCACTTTTAGGGTGGAAAAGTGTATTTTATACTCCAAAAAATATGCTAATTTTCATTCCTATTGTATGTGTAAAATAAGAAATTCTTCCTCAGCCCTCTTTCAACTTCATTAGTGACTAGACTTCTTCATGACTTCGATCTGGCAAAGTCATCACTCCCATATGTTGTCATGAAAATTTGATGTTCTTCCTCGGCAACTAGAGGAGGAGCTAGAGGTCTCAGCATCTGGCACCCAAAGATATCTAAATTTTTTAGTTATGGTTGTGCAGTTGATTAGAAATGACAGGTGTGTCAGTTATACAGCTATGGATATTAGATTTCTGAGTTTGGAAGTCTATTAATAATAAAAGGGCTTCTCTTGCATAAGAGAGCTATCGGCGAAAGAAAGAAAAGCCAAGGAAGGTCACTGCAACATTCATAGGATTAGAAATTGACATCTGTTCATATCCAGCATACTTGTCATGCTTTGATTAAATTAACAACCTTGATTTTAAAAAGGACATACCCAGTAAAATACAAATTATTTGAGATAAATTTACATGCCTTAGAACAGTGATGGCGAACCTTTTTTGGCTCATGTGTCAAAACCAGGGGGAGTGCAGGGGAGTCGTGCATGGGCATGCCACACCCATAATGCTATGTACACAACCCGAGCATGCATGCTTGCATGCATGACAAGCGCCCCCCCCCATTTTTGGCATTTTTTTTTCACCCTCCCCAGGCTCCAGAGGCTTTATAGGAGACTGGGGAGGGCAAAAATAGCCTCCCCCACCCCTCCGGAAGCCCTCTGGAGACATCAGGAGCTTCCCTGGACCCTCCAGAGTACGAAAAACAGCCCCTATGGGCAAACCGGAAGTTCAGGAATGAACTTTTGGTTTGTTGATAGGGCCAGTTTTAGCCATCTGGATCCTTCAGGGCCTTCAGAAGGCTTCCCTGAAGGCTCCAGGGGGCAAAAAACAACCCTATGAGCAAACCAGAAGTGACTTCTGGTTTGTTCCTAGGACTGGTTTTTGTCCGCCAGAGCCTTTAGGGGCCTTCAGGAGGCTTCCCTGAAGGCTCTGGGGAGCTAAAACCGGCCCTACGAGCAAACCAGAAGTCATTTTTGGTTTGCTCGTAGGGTGGTTTTTTTCCCCTCCCCCTCCGGAGCCTTTAGGGAAGCCTCCTGAAGCCTCCTGAATGCTCCAGAGGGCTAAAACCGGCCCTTTGAGCAAACAGGAAATACATTCCTGAACTTCTGGTTTGCCCATAGGGCCCGTTTTCCGCACTCTGGGGATTTCAAGGAAGCCTCCGGAAGGCGAAAAATGGCCTCAAAAGAAGGCAGAAGTC
Source organism: Thamnophis elegans (assembly GCF_009769535.1). Lineage (NCBI taxonomy): Eukaryota > Metazoa > Chordata > Lepidosauria > Squamata > Natricidae > Thamnophis > Thamnophis elegans. Next base: position 20,793,847 of record NC_045548.1, read on the forward strand.
ATCTGGCCAATGCATGCATGTGCGCTAGCCAGCTGATAGGGCAATGTCTCACATGCCCTGACAAATGGCTCTGCGTGCCACCTGTGGCCTGCGTGCCATAGGTTCACCATCAAAGCCTTAGAATATTTTATTTTTTTGCCTGTAGGCCATAAAGGTTTGCTCTTATTAACTTTCACCACATTACCAAAATGGATGTGGTGGCTCAGTGACTAACATGCTGAGCTTGTCGATCAGAAAGGTTGGCAGTTTGGCAGTTTGAATCCCTAGTGCTGCACAATGGAGTAAGCTCCTGTTACTTGTCCCAGTTTCTGTCAACCTAGCAGTTTGAAAGCATGTAAAAATGCAAACAAAAAAATAGGAAGCACCTTTGCTGGGAAGGTAACAGTGTTCCATGCATCTTTGGTGTTTAGTCATGCCAGCCACATGACCACAGAAAACGTCTTTGGACTGTGCTGGTTCTTCATCTCTGAAACAGAGCACTGGCCCCTAAAGTCAAGAATGACTAGCACATATGTGCAAGGCAGTGGTAAAATTCAAATTTTTTACTACCGGTTCTGTGGGCGTGGCTTGGTGGGCATGGTGTGGTTTGGTGGGAGTGACTTGGTGGATGTGGCAGGGGAAGGATACTGCAAAATGTCCATTCCCACCCCACTCTGGGGCCAGCCAGAGGTGGCATTTGCCAGTTCTCCGAACTACTCAAAAGGTCTGCTACCGGTTTTCCAGAACCTGTCAGAACCTGCTGGATTTCACCCCTGGTGCAAGGCGAAACTTTACCTTTACCTTGTTACCTTACAAATTCAAGTCACAGATGCCTTTTCTTCCCATGAGGGGAATATGCCAAGGGCTATTGAAATATTACTGAATTTGATTTTTTTTAACCTAAGCACCCATCATTGCTCCTTCTCTCAGAAAATGAGCCAGGTAAAGAATGTTTTACTTCTTGCTGAAGATTTTTGTTGAAGACTATTTGGTGCCTATCAGATCATTGTTCTTCATTTTCTCCAACACTAACATACCCCAAGGAACCATTTTTTGCCTGCTATACAGATATTCATACAGGTTATACAGATGCTTGAAGAACTTGGCCATGCCAATTCCCCATTGAAACTGACTTGATCTGCCTATCAGGATTAAAATATGTGCCAGAACTTTCATTTTTTCAACATCCCAAAGTTCTGGCATTTTTTGCCTTGATACATTTGCATATTAGCATTTATATTATATTTCGCTCATGCGGCTTTTAAAAATGAATGGATGGATTGTTTAATCTTTTATTTGCTAGATTTCCTTGAGGCAAGCAGAAGGGTGTATGATGGGAACATATGGTTGTGAAAAAGGTTCAGTGGGAGAAAATGATCCAAAGCCAATCAGTGTGAGCACCTTTGCTGAATGCAGACTAGAAATAAGGTCTCTGAGTTCCTCTCCAAAATTCTAAGAAAAACACTATATTACATAAATGTAAAATAGTCCAGACTTTACTGTTAAGATTCTATTTTATATCCATTGGTTTATGAACTGGTATCAATATCACTCAGCATCTTGTTATGCCTAAAAGAATGATTGTCTGGCAAGTCAAGTGTCTGTGTGTGGATCTTTATGTGCTTTCTTGATACAAATTTTGTCACACAGATATCATACACAGTTTGTAATTATGAGTTGGACATGCTAGCTTACCTCTTATGTAATATTCCTGGTCAGCTAATATTTACATTAAGAGAGTGGCTGTGCAAGTATCTATTCAAGCACAGTAGACAAGAAAAGTGTAAGCACAGTCTCAACACTGCCGTGATTTAAAAGCACATCTTTGGGTGTGTTTAGCATCTGTCTTTCTAATGGGTTGTTTTAATTGGTTCTGAGTTGACTTCTACTTGGTATTAAATTTGTTTGGGATGATTGTAAATCTGCTTGGGAATACCAGTGATAAGAAGTGGTATAAAATACTATTGATGCATAATGCATAATCATGAAATGAGAAGCAGTATAAAAATACTATTAATGCATAATATATAAGCAGTTTCAAATGCAATTCACCCATCTTTTGATGCACATTTACATATTTAGTAATTGATACCCCAAGTAATTGTGAATAGCCATGATCTATCATTCACAAATGTGAAAATGTAGAACTCCTAGGAAAAAATGTGAAATTAACAAGGGGGGTGGGAATCATTTGTGCCATTACTAGCCCTCTCAATGTTCCTTCATGGAACAGCTTGAAAGACCATATAAAACTAGTTTAAATGATTTTTTTAAATAAAATATGCAGAATGCACTTTAACATAGGAAGCTTGCTAAACTCCCTCACTGGAGTCAAATGTAATTAATCCCAGCTGTCTTTTCTGCAGGATTATTTTAGTATTGGGGATTGGGGAAACCTTTAATACTCTGTCAGGGACATTTTTATGATTTACTTAAAAAATAATAATAAACACAATAAAATCCTTTTTAAAATAAAAATAAAAAAGATAAATTCATATCCTTAACTTCTGCTATATCTGTTCCCTCATTTCTGTCCTTTCCACACAAGCAACTGAAAGTGTCTTTCAGAGTCACACAACTATCATTGGGTAGAACATCAGTCATACAAGCAGGTTTAGTATCGTTTTAGTGACAGGTTATGTTATGAAAATGTATAGGTAATTAGCATGAGTATGACCATGTCTGAACCCTTATTTCTTTTCTAGTTCTTTTGATCCCTCTTGTTTATTTATGTGGTATTTGTGTAACATTTTGTTTATTTTGTCTAACTGTCATCTGATTCTCAGACATTTTAAACAGTATCTCTCATCTGCCCCTTAAAGACCGATCTGGTGGTCAGGGATATTGGAAGTTAAAAAGCATCAGATTTTATAAAAATGTTATCCACTCTGAAATTCAGGATAGGAATTCAAGGGCAAACCAAAAGCTGAAAGAAGTGAAGACCTGTAAATGTTTTTCTCTCCCCTGAGTCCCAAAAGAGAAAGAAATAGCTCAGACAGAATCGACTCAAAACAGTTGGCAGGAAATGCAAATATTTGGCTTGGTAAGGTGCTAGTTAAATAAATACAAAAAAAAACCCCTCTGCTCTTAGTCTGATATCATTTTAAGAAAGGCCAGCAGTGGAACACACGAAGGCATAAAAAATATACAGAGGTCCTGGAAGGGTTACACGTTCCCTGATTTGCTCTCCCACTTTTTAAATTGCTGCCACCAAATTGGCTGTGCTTACATAACTTTACTCTACTAGGATACTCAAGCCAACAGATAAAAATGCAGGTTGCACAAAATGAAATTCTTGCATGCCAGAGGGAGTCTAGCTGGCATAATTATTCCAAAAAGTAATCCGAGTATGACAAAAAAAGCAAGATGCTTTTAATAGCTCTAGGTGCAACCATTCCAATAGGAATATAAAAGAAAAAATATATATTAGAGGACCCCAAAAAGATCTTTCTTTACTAAGATTGAGTGAAAATCCCCTCAGTTCTTCAAATTTCTAGTGCTGATTTCTGCACCTTGCTAAAATAAAAATGTGACAAAATAATATCTGCATAATGTAATATTGCTATAGCAATCTCTTACCAAAGAAGAGAGTAAAACCCATGTTATTGTTTTCTTTAAATCAGAAGAAAGTGAGCGAGGGGAACCAGACCTGAGATTCTCCCCTCTACCCCAACTTGGCTGCCCTTTTGCTTAATTTAAAGAGAAACCTCTTTCAGCCACAAGATCCCCCCCTAAAAAGAAAGAAAAAGAAAAAAGAAAAACAACTGAACTTGAACTAGTGACTCCTAAACAGTCTATAAAAATCCTTCACTGAGTTGGGCAAAGAGCAGTGGTGGGATTTAAAAGTTTTTTTACTACCAGTTCTGCGGGTATGGCTTGGTGGGTGTGGCAGGGGAAGACCGCTGTAAAATCTCCATTTCCTCCCGATCAGCTGGGACTCGGGAGGCAGAGAATAGATAGGAGCGGGGCCAGTCAGAGGTGGTATTTACCGGTTCTCCAAACTACCAAAATTTCCACTACTGGTTCTCCAGAACTAGTCAGAATCTGCTGACTACCATCCCTGGCACAGAGTACAGGCCCCAGGACATTGCTGAATCTCTCAGGAACTGATCTAATCCTACTACACACTCCCTTGTAAAACTGCTTCCTAAACCTTGGAAGCACAGTTTTCTTGGTCCGAAAGTAGCCCAATTGAATTGGATTTCATAGCCCAGAACAGCCAGCTAACTTCACTTGATCATATTGATCCCAAATCAGACAAAGAAGTGAAAATATGTTTCTATTGAATTGTTCCAATCCCCATCTCTAGATGAACTGTTGTTTCAGTTCTATGAAGTACATAAACAATATGCAGTTAGGTAGCACTGGCAAAAAGCTGTTCAAAGGAACCTCTTATCCAGGGGTGTCAAACTCAATTTCATTCAGGGCCGCATCAGGATTGTGTGTGACCTCGGGGCAGGGATGGGTTCTGGCTGCTGCTACTGCTGGTTTGCTGAGGGACGTGATGCACATGTCCGTGTGCTTGATACATGTTATGCGCGCATGCACAGTGCTAATAAATTGCTTCTGCATATGCATAGAAGCAAAAAAACAAGGTGGCGGTGCCTATGGTGTTGCCAAGAGAACCAGTTCGGGGGCGTGGCAAGCCGAGTTCTCACCTATTCAGTTGAACAGTCCAAACCAGTAGGAACCCACCTCTGCCTTGGGAGACTGAGTGGGCATGGCTGGAGTGGACGTGGCTGGGGTGGGTGTGGACACCTTGATGTCCTGCAGCCAGTGAAAATTGCTGGAAGAGCTCTGTAGGAGGCTGTCACAGTTGAAAACAGCCCTCCTGAGCTCCATTTTGACTGACGGAGGCAATGCAAGCCAGTCCTTTTCTGTTTCCAGGACAGCCCCCTGCTCTTATCTTACTTCCCTTCTAACCCTCAGATGATTCATTTAACACAGATTGTTAAGGCTTAGAACTCTGTGCACAAACAGCCCAGTGTCTTCTGGGTGGCTATAATAACATATAACAATAATTTATAATTAATGATCAATATAATTTATTAACTATTATTTGGGACCCAGACTTTTAAACTGATGAAATGAGGAACAATTAATATGCTGTGGAAAATCATTCACTTATTTAATAATGCATAACAGTAAGATATATGAAAAAAAGCATTGTGGGAGGCCGCAGTTCGTAATATAGACAAGCTCAAATTTGAAACTCTAGAGAGATTTTTCAAGTCAATGTGGATATTACACTCAGCAGCCAGTATCGATTTACAATCAACTAAATTTGTACAAGGCATCTTTGTTGCCTGATTCGTTGACTTCTGGGAAGATGAATGAGAAAGTTTAAATGTAAAAAGAATATTCATACCTGCGTCCCCCAAATTCCATTGGTAGTTACTCTAATCTCTATTACAATTCTAATTGTATGATTTCCTTCTTGTATTATGAAACTCAGCATTGCAAACTAGTGCAAATGCCTTGTATATTCATTTCTTTATAATAAACAAATACATTTTAAAAATCTACTATTCCAATAATTTTCATGGCTTCTTGTACAAACTCATAAAAATAAAAGTCATTGTCTCAACTCCATTTTGGATTTTTTTTTTAAAAAAAATGGTGATTATTTTCACAATCCTGACTGATGTTTGGAGACATTTTGATGTTAGACATAACTTACATAACTAAAATCAGAATTGAAATATGAAATTCTTGTTTTTCTTTATCTTCAACATTCTGCTAGCCTAGCAGTTCGAAAACAGGTGACCACAAGTATGGGTACCACTTTGATTGGCAACTTTACGTGGACATGAAAGGCGCCCCCAAATGGGTATCCCCGGTGATGTCACTGGCAAATCCTTTCCCTATGAAAGCACTTTGATGCTTTCTACACATACTGCACCCCACCCCAACAAAATAACACAGTTATATATTTAATTGGTTGTTTCTTGAATAGCAATATTCTGTTTGCTAATGAGTTGCAGGAACATGTTTGAAGAGTGCTAGTTAGGGCTAGGAAAGAAAGCAAATTAATTAAAACACATTCAAGTTCTCATCACACTAAGATATTCTTTAGAGAAACATGCATGGCATACATAACTCTCAGGCCTTAGTCTAAACACAGTGAAATCCATTTGAGTCTAAATCTTTATTTGCTTTCATTTAATAGACTGAATCTTGCCAGACTAAAGCTATAATCTAATAGATATACCCTGGGAGATTCTAGAATATGGATACCCTGAACCTCTCTCACCCGCCACCATCAAGTTCAGGACTATATAGTCTCTTATTTTGAGCCTCTCTCTGGAATCTGTTGCCTTCTCCCTGGGAAGCCACAGTGTGTTGAGATTCCTCCCTATTCCTTCTCCAGCTCCACCTTTCATCACAATAACAGTATTCAAACCGACTTTGTAAGTGCTAGATTTAATATTACAAAAACATGTATGTGAAAAAATTTTGTGTTTGTTCCTATACACCCCAAATATATACCCCCAGTTGTACATTTTTAAATAAACTTTCATAATAAGTTCAGAATGTATTATTTAAGTTCCTCTTAAAAATTTGTACCTACTCTCTTGCTCACAAGTGATTTCCTATTACTGAAGTTAGAGGAAAACCGGCTGATGAATAGTCACTAAATCTAATGTACAGTAGCAAATGGCCAGGCTCTCTGAGGTATGTGCTAATCCAAACCAATAGCACCATCTCAAACTAAGCTGACAGCCTTTATGAGCTATTATTATTAGTAGGTCAATGTAAGGACATGCCAGCTCTAAGAACAGAGAGAAAATAAGCAGACAGCAACTCCAAATGTGCTATAATCATCAGAGGTGCAAACATTTTTTTTTTAAAAAAGAAAAGAAAATATGGTCAGGATTGCAAACATTTTTTTTCATGGTCCATGTGGTATCACTTTGTCAAGAAAAACTTGACATTAATTTCCCTTGCCAGAAGAAATTGTTAATAGTGAAAGGTATTGGAAACCATCAAAAAAGACTTGAAGTTACATTTGTTTAGCTCAGTGAAATATTTCAGGCACTTTCTCCAGACCCTTTGGCTCAAGGATCCATTTTGATTCTGTGCAAAAATCATGCTCTGAAGCCTCGTAGAACCTCACCAATTGAGTTAAAGAAAGTGATGTGCTTCATTCACTGATTAAGTTGAAGGGTTTTTTTTCCAGAGAACTGTGATACATGCAAATACTTAGCAGATTGCTAAAACATATCCCTGCCAGAAAACCTGTTAGAATTACTGTAAATTGGCAGGCTGAGCGATCTGGTAGAGAAAATAGGTCAGACCAAAAAAGTGTTTTCATCTTCAAAACAGATCAGCTGCAGGAATGCTATCTGAGGACTTCACATGACAAAACATTTTTTTTTGCTTTTGTATGCCTGTAATTCACTGTCCCCTGTAGACTGACATTTTTGTGTCTTCTAGTTCTGTATTCATTAGGAATCCAGGAATCTCCTTGGGGTTTCCTTTTTCTTCTCATCATAAAAACAACTTCAGTGCCATTGATTTTTAAAACATTTATTTTGAACTTCATATCATCACTTGAATTTGCTATCGGTTCTGGTGTCCCTTAGGGCCATATCTTTGCCTAGCTCTGATGTTGTGCAATTTTCCAAACTCAACCGACTTTCTTTTAATGCTCACGGATATCTAAGTATAACATTTGAGTGGTATACCACTGTTTTTATATTGTGACTCCAGGCAACTACATCTACAGCATGGATGTAAAACTCGCGGCATCACTGTCATGTGATGTATCACAATGTTTTTCCCCTTCACGGAACTGGGGTGGGTGTGGTCTGCACGTGACACATCCAGCCCATGGGCTGCCAGTTTGACACCCCTGATGTACAATATCAGTGTGAAGTTTCCAAGAGTTGGCCTAATTAATTTATGAGCCTCCAGACAAAGTTCAAAGAAAACCCATTCATTTATTAGGTCTAACATCTTGGCACAGACCTCTGTGGAGCCGAAACTAAATCCCACTTAATGGCATCTGAATTTTACCCCTGTGTCCCCTCCCCTTAATGTTGAGGTCATTAATCACATTCTCCAACAGGATGTTATGGCAGGGTTCTGGACATGCGCATTACATCCCAGTACAGAAATATGAAACTTTTGCTCTGTCCAAAAGTATGCATGGCATTCCCCCTCCCCCCGCTCAAGTTGATAGTAGTCATGGAAATGCTTTAGATGTTGGCAATCAGCTGGTTTGATAGTATCTATTGTTTATTTGTCAGTGCTTAATTTCAAATATTGGTGGGAAGAGCACAAATATCCAGGTCATAGTGAAGGAGCTAGGCTTCTCTCCAGTAGTAGCTCTGTTTCTCAAGCAATGGTTGAGTCTTCCATATGGAAAATAGTAGGAGAAAGGTACAGCATGTTGGCTATGTTTGCCACCTTGAGTTATTTGTAAAAATAATAAAGGATATTTTTATTTAAAAGAAATTGAAAAAAAAATCCAGTGAAGAAGTAAACTGTATAAACAAGAAGAGCTAGCAGAAGTTTGACAGTAAAGTTCAATTAGAGAATTGGATAACCTTAAAAAATCCCACCACTCCCCAAGGGAAATAAAATTATATAGACCTACAAATGCATGAAATCCTTTCTCACTCTTATGGGTGGCTTGTGTCTTCCTTAATCTCAGGTCCTTTACCAGAGGCCTGGGAGTTTGACGGGTCTTAACCATTCCAAACACTGCATTGTTTTGGATAGAGAGCTCTGCTGATATTCCTGGGATCTTCTATTCTTCTAGCTTAGGAGTAACAGCTCCTAAACTAGAAGCTGCTATCACCACTGGATCTATTTTGGCCTTTACTTTACATATCATCTCTAATATCATCTCCACTACTTCTAGCTTCTCATACTATTTCTTTTTAATGTTGCTGCCACTTGGTTACCACTACATCTATCATCCCTGCTATCTTCTGCTATTCTTTATTACAGTGATGTGTGATTGATTAGTCACTGCCTGCATGTCTATCTTTATAAAAAACTTTATTTGGTAATAATGATAAACTGAATTTGAATTTAAATCCATATACCCCAAAACATGCAAGATCGGATGTGAGGAACAGGTCTCCACACTCCTTGCCAAATTCTTACCATTGGAGAGCTCCAAAAGTAGCCAGAGCCACGCTATAGGGGTGATGAAGAAAAAGAGGGGCACCCTGCAGGTCGCAGAGAGCCACAACTCTCCTGCCTGACCCAGGACGTCTTTTTTCCCTCTTATCCACAATGAGAAGACACATTATGGTCATGAAGCTGGTACAGCCGAGTAACAAAGAAAGTGCAGGAGTGTTGTAGCATGAACAGTGATTGGAACTGGGTGAGGTGATTCTTTTTTTTACCTAGCAACTAACCTTAAAAGGAAAAAAAAAAATCCAGGAAGAGACTCTTAAATCTATTTGTTAAAGTGGCAAACAACTACCTAGAGAAAAATCCCTGACCTGGAAGAAAGGAACTGAGAAAAGTAAAACAGTTTTAAGACACAGCAAATTGGACTTTTAAACTGGATAGGTGCTCGCTTGGGAAGACATTTTAAAATGCTGGAACTATTTACTTAAATAATTGATTTGGCTTTTATAAATTGAAACAAAATTTGTCAAATACATGTCAGACTGGAGACACTGAAAAATTTGATAAGAGAATTAAACAACATGTGGAGGACTGTGGTGATATCTACCATTCTATTTTTATCCACTTTACGACAACTTGGGGTTTAACTGTGAAAGCAAGTACAGTTACAAAGAAAAAAAAGCTTTCCAAAGCAATCCAATATAAGTTAATTTCACCTCTTAATTCTTTTACTTGAGGATCTAATTTGGCTTAAAAAAAAAGTTTCTTTGGCAGTCTTTCCCAAAATAGAAAATATACCTCACCAGATGGACTCACTTTCTTTTTTCACTTCCTTCCTTCCAGAATTGTCCCGACTTCATCAGCCTGGGGGTGCCTGTTTACTGCCAGCTTGAAGCACTTTCCTTGGATCAATCAGGAACTTTGTCATGATCTTGAGACCAGCAAGTCTTCATCTTCCTGATCACCGTCTCTGCGGACAGTTTAGGTCCCAATGGACCGTCCAGTGGCAAAAGTATCAACGGCAGTCTTGGAGTGTCGAGACCGCACATTGTGACATTGCAACGCTGGCTCCTCCTTCAAGATGAGCTGCTTCTTCAGGGGGAAATGAGTAGACATTACAAGAAATGGTGTTGATGTTCCAGAATATTAATGATATTATGACAAAAAACTACAGGGAGATCAGGAATCTAATACATGTGTATAGATCAGTGGTGAGTTCTGGATCCCATTGCAACCAGTATGGTGCAACATGGCCCAGCGTCCACCACATGAATGTACGCAGCGCACAGGCACACATGCACAGCACTCGCAAGCAAACTTATTGCCTGCAAGGCTCCATAATGCCTCTGTGGCACTCCAACTGCTCAGCGGAGCATCGCACACGGCGCTGTACACTCCGTGCATGTGCGTGGAAACCCTGAAGAGTTCAAATACTGCTAATGAGTGCGGGCAGGTGGGCGGATCCTCTAGAGCACCATAACAGAACAGTACCCGGTGCTCCCAGCAGACGCTGGTATGCCCGTACCGGGGCATACCAGCCGTAACCCACCACTAGTATAGATGAGAAAATAGAAAATGTTTCACAAGAGATAATGAACAAAGATCAAAATGTCCAGGAAAAGGAGAAGGCAACAGAAAGAATGCAGGAAAAGATAGAACAGAAAAATCAGCAAAAAGAACAAGAAGAGAAGAAGGAAATGATTATAAAGATAATAATGACTGATGAAATAAATCAAGGAACAATATTTTAAAAGATTTAAAAATGAAATCAGATAAACAAGAAGATACTTTTGAAAGAGAGGTAGAAGCTTGAGTAGATACATTGGAAGACTGGCAGTATAAGATGGGAGAGAGGGAAGAAATATTTAAACTTGATAGAGAGATAAAGATCCAAGAGAGGAATACGGGAGGCAAGCCAAAAAACAAATAAGAATTAAAGTATTAAAATGGGCAAGAGATGATGGATAGAAAGGAACTATTTTAGAAACAATAATTAGGAGGGTTATTAGTGTACATACTTTAATAGAATAGAATAAAAATAATAACTATCTGAGAAGACCAGTGGTTGAAAGATAGTATTATTATATATGTTCAATTAATATTGTGATTGGGATTAGAATGACATATTGAAACATCGAACAATTAAATATTGAAGGATTATACCTTAATACATATATGTGTATCAATACTAAGATCACAAAAACTTGATTAACATAGCAAATATTATTAATATCATTATTGTTATTTATATCAAAATGAATGCTATCCAGATGCCACACTGTTCATGCATTGATTTTAATGTAAAATAAAATATATTTTTTAAAAAAAAACATGCATTACTTTATGTACTTTTGAAGAACCTTATAAAAGATTGTGGTAATAATTAATCATAGAAGCTAAAAGAATTAAATGCCTTGATACAATCTGGTTTAATAATATTATATATTTGAGAAAGCCAATTAAAGCCACATAACCTTCTGGTTTTTTTAAAATATACTCCTACTCAGTTTATTGAGTTCCTTTGCAAACGAACTGCAATAAAACTGGGATTTTTCTTAAAGTTTGCAAAAGTCATTAAATGCCATAATATAAACTTCTCCTTCCTATACTCACATACTACTTTGAAAATTGAATGATCAGAGTTCAATTTTATATTTGTTATCATACAGTTATCATTCTGTCCAAGTAAAATACTGAATTAGAGCTTGAGAAGAAAGTTTTTTGATACTTCATACTTGTGTATACAAAAGAACTCTCCCCAAATAATGGACATTCCAAGGTTCCACTAAATTGGTTTATTTATTTGCTTATTTCAAGTATGCATTATTTTAGTGCTTGAGGAATAAGTCTACTGTTGCAAAAATATCCCAATAAAGAAACAAGAGACAGCAATACAATACAATTCTTACTTTAGGAATCAGAGGTTTATTTCATAAGCAATTTGGAACATGAATAGCCAACACAGCAATGCAATTGGGCTGTTTCATTAGTGCAATCTCACAACATCACTTACATCAACAACTCATTGCAACAAGGTCCAGAGACAATAACTAGGTCCAGCAAGGAATAGCTATGATCAGTGGCCATTATCTGAGACCCATCTCCTTCTTTTATGCCCTTCTTCTAATAGTCTCTCAGTAAATGAAATTTTACTGGACTTACTTCCTTGTTTCCTCATTCTGACTGTCACTTTACACATACACGCGAATACATCCAACTCCAACCATCTGCTACTTTCAGTTCCTTATTTCCCAAAATCTTTCATGTTCCTGGTCAAAAAATAACTTCTGAAACTATCCACTTTGCAAATTTATATTGCAATATTGTGCTAACACAGCAGATTACAAATATTTCATTATCCTTAGGTAAGGTGACCAGATTTTCAGATTGGAAAAGAGGGACACCCTTGACTGGGGGGGGGGGGGGTTGATTAAAAAAAAATTTTTTTGTCAAAAGGTCACCCCAGGACACTGAAACCAGCATAAATACGAATCTGTTGCCAAACAAAATTTTGATCACGTGACCATGAGGATGCTGCAACGGTCGCTAAGTGTGAAAAATGGTCGCAACGGTCGCTAAGTGTGAAAAATGGTCGCAATGGTCGCTAAGTGTGAAAAATGGTCATCAGTCACTTTTTTCAATGCCATTGTAACTTTGGTCACTAAATGTTTTCCCCCTCCTCGAGACTCCTCACTTCTTCCTTCATTCCTCTTGCTTATCTACCTTCACCTTATCTGTCTTCTGCTCTTTCCCTCTCTTCCTTCCTCCCTCCTTCCATCCTCTTCTTTCCTCACTCACTCCCTTCCTCCTTTTTTCTCTTCCTTCCTCCTTCCATTCTTTATACGATATAAAATTCAATGAGGGTGAAACACACCAAATCTGGCAAAGCTGCCTTGCACCAACCTGGCCTGCCCATAGAATAGCAGCCACTTTGAGACACATAAACCTGATCTGAACATATTGCATCACAAAGATTTGCAAAGATCACATTTGCAAAAAGGAACATTTCTTGTAGTAAATACATTTTATAAACAATTTAAAAGTAAAAATCCCCCCAAAATAATAAAAAAGGTATTCTATAAATAAAAGAAATCCTTAAAAACCATTGTTAAGTATTACACCAGCAATAATTTATACTGTCACCATTTCAAACTATCATCAGAAATACGAATCCGTTGCCAAACATCAACATTTTGATCGCGTAACCATGAGGATGCCACAATGGTCGCTAAGTGTGAAAATGGTCGCTAAGTGTGAAAAATGGTCATCAGTCACTTTTTTCAATGCCATTGTAATTTTGGTCACTAAACAGCCATGTTCCTGACTTAACAATCCCCATGATTCACTTAACGTGGCAATAAAAGGTCGCAAAATGAGGCAAAAATCATTTAACAAACGTCTCCCTTAGCAACAGAAATTGGGGGATCAATCCTGGTCGTAAGTCGAGGATTACCGGTAGCCAATTGCAAAAGGCAACTTTACTTGGAACAGGTGAGATTGTGCCCGGATCCCTTTCATGCCAACATCCCATCCTATCCATGGGGAGAACTCCACAGGCGGACAAAAGCCCCAATCCCCTCTCAACCTCCAGCTGACTCTGCCATCCGCCATAACCACACATGCCCCTCAAAGGCAAAACTCAGGGGGCTGAATTCTACAGGGGGAGGGAGGAGTAAAGGGGGGATTTGAGGGGCAGCCCAAAGCACCATCTGTCTAAATTTGCATCAGGCAGGCAGTAACATTTTCATAGACCATGATCAGAGGAGCAGCTGATCCTATGGAGAGACTCCTCCTGCATTCAGTCCCAGGCCTACAAGTGGAAGTACCCTTCCTTCCTTCCTCCTTTCACCTTCCTTCCCTCCCTCCCTCCCTCCCTCCCTCTTTCTTCCTTCTAGCCTTCCTTCCTTTCCATTCTTTCTCCTTCCTTCCTTCCTCTTGCCTATCTGCCTTCTGTCTTTCTGCTCTTTAGATCTCTCTTCCTCCTTCCTTCCTCTTTCCATCCTTTCACCAAAAATCAGGATGTTTTATTAGCATCAGCATCATTCTGCTGAAAATGCCAGATTCTGTGGTACTTCTGGATGAGATTTAGAAAATTACAGAGACATGAGGAACCATTATATAATTTCACTTGGCAAAACTCTGATTAAAATAATAGCAACAAAATGTAAGGTTTTTTAATTTTAAAACTCTAGCAAAACATAGATTTATTTCCAGTTTAGTTAATTAATGCCATTATAAACAGGAATGCAATTGATTAAATAAAAATGACTTTTTCTTTTATTAAGAATACTTATTCTACACTAAACTAGAAAATATTTCATAGGCCCTTCAACAAGTTTGTTACAAATTTTCAGGATTGCATGCATTCTTGAAACTGATACCATGTAATGTTAAAAAGCAGATAGCTAACTAAGTACACTAAAAACCATGTTTAATTATTTGCTACTTGAGGCCAATAGCAATGATGAAGAAATTTCTGTCATCCTCAGTGACAATATTTTTAGGGCCAAAAAATAAAACTCTGTATATTGGATCTGTTGAATGGAGAAAGGCCTGCCCCCCCTCCCCCAAATGAGACACCTCCCACGATAATAGGAGAGGAGAGCCTGGAGACAGCAATCACAAGGCAGAACGTAGCTAAGAGAACGGGGCGGGGGTTGGGAGAAGGCATGGGACGGGCTCCCAGCAGCGGCTGCTCCGATTTGCCATTTGAGAGAGAGAGGGGGGGAGAACATGAGTGTGTGTATCCCTCCTTCCTTCAGCCCAACACTCTTGCTGGCATTCTGGCCAGACGAGAGGGACTGCAGAGGGTCTAGGGCAGCGAGTCATTCAATGGGAAACTTGCCTCTTGGAAGGAATGACCCGGTTTGGCTCCCACTTTCAACAATCGAACAGAGAAGCGAAGAGGCAGGAGAGACGAAGCGGGAGCCAAGCCGGGCTAGAGTGTTGGGCTGAAGGAAGGAGGGATACACACACTCGCGTTCTCCCCCTTCCTCCCTCCCTCTCTCTCTCTCTCTCAAATGGCAAATCCGAGCAGCCGCTGCTGGGAGCCCGGTCCCATGCCTTCTCCCAACCCCCGCCCTGTTCTCTTAGCTCTCCTCTCCTATTATCGTGGAAGGCGTCTCATTGGGGAGGGGGAAGCAAGCCTTTTTCCATTTCAAGGAGCTGCTGCTCCTCCCCCCCACCTCTTAGAAGTCCAGCCAGCTGCCCGCCAAGCTCTCCGCGGAGACTCACCCAGAGTTTTCACCGCAATTTGCCTGGTGAGGGGAGGCGGCAGGTTGATGCAGACCAAATCCACAGTATAATAAATACAAGTATCATAAATACTTGTATTTATTATACTTGTATTTACTTCCTCCTCCTTCTCCTCGCTGCGATCTTGATGCCCGACGCGCCTTACTTTCCTCCGTGTTTGGCCCTTTCGCGTGGTGCCTCAAGATTACGAGCAATGCAGGGTTGCTACGTTAAGGGTGCCCAGTCCCAACTGGGAATTACTGCTGCTGCGGCACCCAATCCCTGCAGCAGTGGCTGGCTCTGCTCCCGGCCGCGGGCCCCTGCCCTGCCGCGTCCAGTGCATCTTCAACAGCATGACCCGGCATCCCAAGCGGAGTCCCCCCCCCCGCCTAGCTGCGTTGCTCACATGCACGGGGATTCAAGGTATCTGGCCGGATTCCTTGAATCCCCGCGGGTGTGGCCAACGCAGCTAGGCGGGCTCTGCTTGGGAGAGCCTGGTCATCTCAAGCGAAGCTCCCTCACTCTGCCTAGCTGCGTTGCTTCCCTTCACATCTTTGGAACGGCTTGGCTCCTTTCTTTTTTTTTTTTAGGGCGCCCCTCCATTGGGAGGAGGTGGAGGATAGGCTCCAACTCTGCCCAGAGAAGGAGCCCGAGCGCTCCGGGGAAATGCGGCAAGCAAGCCAGCACTTCAAAGTCATGTTTCGCTGAATGATGGGCAAGTTCTAAACTGCCGGCATGACTTTGAAAGGGCTGGATTGCCTTCCGCGTGGGCCGACGTGGAAGGCAAGCGGCAAGCCAGCCCTTCAAACTTATGCCGGCACTTTAGCGTGCCCCTTGGCCGCCATTCAGCGAAATATGTTTCGCTGAATGACGGGCAAGTTCTAAACTGCCGGCATGACTTTGAAAGGGCTGGATTGCCTTCCGCGTGGGCCGACGTGGAAGGCAAGCGGCAAGCCAGCCCTTCAAACTTATGCCGGCACTTTAGCGTGCCCCTTGGCCGCCATTCAGCGAAATATGTTTCGCTGAATGACGGGCAAGTTCTAAACTGCCGGCATGACTTTGAAAGGGCTGGATTGCCTTCCGCGCGGGCCGACGTGGAAGGCAAGCGGCAAGCCAGCCCTTCAAACTTATGCCGGCACTTTAGCGTGCCCCTTGGCCGCCATTCAGCGAAATATGTTTCGCTGAATGACGGGCAAGTTCTAAACTGCCGGCATGACTTTGAAAGGGCTGGATTGCCTTCCGCGCGGGCCGACGTGGAAGGCAAGCGGCAAGCCAGCCCTTCAAACTTATGCCGGCACTTTAGCGTGCCCCTTGGCTGCCATTCAGCGAAATATGTTTCGCTGAATGACGGGCAAGTTCTAAACTGCCGGCATGACTTTGAAAGGGCTGGATTGCCTTCCGCGCATGCCGACGTGGAAGGCAAGCGGCAAGCCAACACTTCAAAGTCGTGCCGGCAGGCAGGGCTGGAGCGAGTGAGCAAGCGTGCTCTGTCCCGGTGGGTGCATGAGCGGAGCACTTTTCCAGCGCTCCTGTGCCTGGAGAGCTCCCTCTGCATATGAGCCCGGGATCCGCCATTTGCGCTCCCTTGCTCTGCCTCGCCACCCGCCTTCCCTATCTAGGGACTCCTCCAGCAGAAATAGCAGAGTCGCGTCGAGCGCCGCTCTGCCTTTCCCTGCGCTCTTCCCGCCCAGACGCCCAGAGCCTCCCAGCCCGCCCGGCCCGGGGTGAGTCAGCTGCAGTGCAGCGGGCGGCGATCCCGCCACACACCCCCCTGCTCACTCGCCCCGCCCGTCACTTACTCTGAGTTCGGAGAAGAAGCGGCGGCCCCAGGTGGCACTTTTCGCAGAGGTTTTCCCACAGCTTGTCCGGAAGTGGAGCTGGAAAGGCGAGTGAGCGTCCCCGCTCACTCGCTACGCTACCCTGCCCATGCGAGCGGCAACGGATGGGCGGGGGACTCATGCGGCATGCTAAGCGGACTCCAGCCAATCAGTGAGCTGGCTGGGATGGAAAACTTTAAGCACGCCGCGTTTTCCATCCCAGCCAGCTCACTGATTGGCTGGAGTCCAGGCCAATCCAATCAGTGAGCGGCAGCCTGGGCTGGCTTAAATTTGTAGGTAGGTAGGATAGAGAAGAGAACGATGAGCCAGCCCAGCAAGCTAGCAGCTGATGGGCGGGAGCTGCGAGCGCCAAAAAAAGCGTGCTTTTTAAAAAAGCGGGCAGGATGCGGGAAAATGCATTAAAAAGCGGGGGTGTCCCGCCAAAAGCGGGACGTCTGGTCACCTTATCCTTAGGAAATCATTCTAGATGACTAATATATAGCTTTTTATTTCAGGCCTACTATCATTCTGAAGCTTTTATAATTATGGTAGGTTTGAACCCAGTTGTGCTTTCCTCACATTACTTTTTTTTTTTTTAAAAAAAAAATTGAATTAATGCTACAGAATGGAGTCTAGAAAATTCTTCCAATATTTGGAGCCGATTAAGCCTTTCTAGTCTAATTTCAAGAAATTTCAGTTAAAAGGATACATTTTCTTGATATTAGGATTATAATACAGCAAATGCCCATAAAACCTTTCAATTTTAACTTTGCATAGATGGATTTTATTGCATCTTGTTCTACTGAATTATTGTATTTATTACAATTTCATTTTATTGAAAAAATAAACAAACTCCCAGCTTTCTCATTTTTTAAGCAAGACTGCAATCTTGCCCGCAGAAACTTAAAATAAAATAGCAGTGACAGTTTTTGAAAAATCGTGTTCCCAGAGTACTTTTTAAGAACTACGTAGCATAGATCATGAGCAAGAAATCTTTTTTTAATATTTTTTTATTTTTATTTTCAAAACAAACATAGCATCCTTCTTTACATGCTGTAGAAAGTGTATCAGTCAGTTACAAAAAGACTTCCGTGCATCTCTTCCACAGTCAACAAACATAATTCATATTAACTCAAGAATTTTAACTCAAATATTTATACATGTTACCATCATCATATTTCCATTTTCATTTGACTATAATTGTTTAAACAGCCTTCATCATAAAATATACCAAGATTTAATACATAACAACATACTGGCCTTTCATTTACTATTTCTAAAATCCTCCACTAACACTAAATCTTTATGTCCTATTCTAGCTAAACATCCATAATATTTAATAACAAAATTTTCTAATCCTCTTTTCCAAATCACTGTTTAGAATTTACATCCAGTTTCCTTATGTTATACCCATATCTATATATACATTGTTATCCTTATCCCTCCTTTATTTAACTATGTCCTGTATCATAACATTTCCCCCTAATCAAAACTTTAACTGTATCTTAGTTCTTTTTTTTAAATTAACCTTTATATATAATCCAAAGGGATTTCTAATCTTCCTTTCATGGGTACCATTCAATATTCATATCCAATTATACTCATCATAACACTACACATTGTATACATTAGTAACATTATCAATTATTTATTTAAACTATAACTATTGTCAATAAATTTCACTAAATTTCACTAGTTTTAAATTATACTCTTCCATCTATCAACCTGTATCTTTCCAATAATAAAACAGTCTTATATCTTCTGCCATTTATGGTGTCAGTCCTCTAATAATCTCCTTGATCAACTTTGTATGGACTCCTCTTAGCAACTCCTTGCTTATAAGAGCTTTCATGTAATCTTGATGCCCTTCTTCTGTTTCCTTAGTCAGCTTATCTTTGATTGTCACTAGTGTTGTCAATGATATTGCTAATAAAATTTCTCTCTTTAAATCCATAAATTCTTTGGTTTCTTCTTCTTCTTCTGTATCTTGCCATCTGGGATAAAGTTCCCCTCCATTTAATTCCTCTTTCAGTATTCCGTTCTTTCCATTTTCAGAGACAAACCAATCACAATAAATGTCAGCAAATTTAATTTCTTTATATTCATATTCCACTTTGATTTTTTTGGGTTTTAACCGCCACATTTTCCATTTGATAAACATCCTCAACTTCTTCATCATATTTTGCTATTAGATGCTCTAAGTCTTCCAGCTTCCTCTCTATCTTGTCATATGTATTTGATAATTTCTGTATTTCTGAGAATATCTTTTGCAAGCTTAAGGTTTCTTTCTGCTGTTGAAATTGTGCCATTATATCCAGCTAACAAACACAGCTGCTCTAGCTTGGAAGGTTAGTAAGATTAAACATAGATTCACAATAGCAATTGAGAGGAGGAGCCAACATCGCGATGATACAGATGTGCGGTTTCGATGCTCTGAGACCGCAGCCGATACTTTTGCTGCTGGGTGGTCCAATCGGACCTAAACCATCCTGCAGAGACAGTGAACAGGAAGAATACGTCTTGCTGACCTCAAGGACATCGCAAAGTCCCTGATCGATGCAAGAGAAGTTCTTCAAGCCGGCGACAAAAAATCCAGCCAAGGCTGACGAAGTAGGGGCAGCTCCAAGACGGAAGGATACAGAAAGAGAAAGTGTTTCCAGCTGGTGAGGAACTTTTACCATTTTAAAAAGAGACTGCCTATAAAAACTTAAAATTAATTTAAATTGGAGAACAGAATAATTAAGCAGCGGAATTAAATTTGGAATGATTTTGGACAGTGGGTTATCTTACTTCTTAAATGCTATCTTCAAGGATGGAATTTATGCAAGCCTTTTAAAACGAATGGATTAAGTTTTCTTCTACTTTTTTTTTCTTTTATTATTCTCTGTAACCTATGGACTAAAAATTTCACCTTTCATTACCGTGGGTGTTCTCCTAACTCATTCAAAAATCAGACTCTTTTTTAAACTTGAAATACAAAAAAGATACAAAGAGAAACAAGGAAATTTGCAACAATAACACTGCTACTCAGAGGCTGGAAGTTTTGTGTATTGGAAACAAAATGCTCTTATTTTTTCTCATGATTATTTTGGCTTGGCACTACAAGGTCTCACTGCTTGGTTATAGAGAGTGATAAGAAGGAAAGCACACAGATGTCCCTTTGACGTATATCTTTAACTAGAGAAAAGTGAGAGCAAGGAATCTTATTTTAGCAGGAATCAACTTAGATTCAATACAAGAGCCAATCTTATCACACAGATAGAAAATGAGGCTGCGGAGAACCAGGATCAAAATTCCATCCAGCCACAGAATTTCTTTGCTTGACTGCTCTCAAGCTAACCTGCCATACTGTGACAGCAATTTCTAAATTCAAATTGGAAACTCTATTTGGGTAGTCTTGTGACTCCTTTGAAAAGGGAAAAATCAGATAATTGCTGCCTGCATCCAATGTGTATGAATAAACCAAAGAAAAAAGTACATATAGCCTTTATGTGCATATTTTGTCAATTCAATATATTTCATTCAGAGCTGATAATCAGCAGGTTCTGACCAGTTCTGGAGAACCGGTAGTGGAAATTTTGAGTGGTTTGGAGAACTGGTAAATACCACCTTTGACTGGCCCCACCCCCATCTATTTTCTGCCCCCCGAGTCCCAGCAGATCAGGAGGAAATGGGGATTTTGCAGTAACCTTCCCCTGGAGTGGGATGTGAATGGAGATTTTACAGTATCCTTCCCCAGCCAAGCCCAGCAAGCCATGCCCACTAAGCCATGCCACACCCACCAAGCCACACCCACAGAACCAGTAGTAAAAAAAATAATCCCACCATGATTTCATTCACACTGTAAGTGAAAAGATTTGTTACCCTATGGCTGGGGTCTCAAATTTACATTCTCATGGTGGCGTCATGTGACATATCAAGACTTTTTCCTCCTTCACTTAACCAGGCATGGGCGTGGTTAGGCATGTGATGCTTCCAGCCTCTGGGCCAGAGGTTTGACACCCCTGCCCTATAGTCACCAACATGTTGTCATCTATATAAACTTATTAATTGTGTTTGTATGAAAGGTGCAACCAAACCTTTTATAACTTATTACACCCATCAATAGTTAAAGGCAGTTTGTATAATGATTTCACAATATGTGACTTGCTGGATCACCACAGTCTCCTGGATGAATTTCACAAGCACAGCTGGGACTTTCCTGCTGTTGGTGAAGGAGCAGCTTGTGCTTGTGGGTTTTTAAATAATAGCTATAATTGGACCCAATTGAGCACAAACTTCACCTGGATCATGGCCAAGTACAGTTGTCAGGGAAACCAGCCTGTTAGTGATTTGTACTATTTCACCTGTATGATAATGAAATACCTAAGCAGGCAGAATTATTTATTCTCTTTTCAACATTGCTTAGCCCCATGCAAAGGTTATTAAATTGCATTTGAATTTCAGGACCTGGACATGGCTTTAGTAGGATGGAAAAATCATTATCTTGTTTTTTTTCTGAATTATCTCAAGTTCCTGGAGGCAATCTAGAGCAGGACAAATGAAATAATCTGATACAAGGAGATATTAAAACCAATATCTAGTATAGCAGGCAATACACAGCACATCTTCCAATAGAACTTTTCCTGCAATGTGGAGGGAAAAAAATATGGTTGCGATATGTTGAATGACATCTGATGACATGATGGATCAGGAAAACAGCACCATGCATCATATTGCTTGTTTCACTGCAGCATCAGGCTGATATTAGCCAGTATCACCTTCTTTCCATCATTGTCTGCTTAGTTCTCTTTTGATTCCATTCTCTTAAATGAGTAGGCTGAGAAAGGTGGCATATTTCATTTAGAATCATAGGGCTGGAAAGACTTTGGAGGTCTTTTAATCTAAATACCTGCCCAAGGAAGGAGTCCACCAAACATCTGAAACAAATTGTTGTCCAAATGTTTCTTGAGAACCTTCAGCCACAGAGCATCCACAATTCTGTAAAGCAAACTGTTCCATTGATTAATCATTCTCACTATCAAGAAAGCGCTTCTTATTTTCAGGTTGAAACTGCTTCTGAAATTTCACCCATTGCTTCTTGTCCTGACCTCTTCCCTATGATAGCCCTTCAAGAATTGAAAGACTGCTATCATATCTCTCTTGAACCTCCTCTTCATTAGGTAAATATGCCTAGTTCCCTTAGCCATGTATTGTATGATTTAGCCTAGGTCTCTCATCATCTTTGTTGCTTTTCTCTACACTTTCTAGGACCTCGGCATTTTTTAAAATCATGGTGACTAGAACTGGATCAAATATCTCACAGTGCCATATAAAGCAGTACTAGTACTTCTTGTGTTCTTGCTACTATTCTTCTGTTGGTGCAGTCTAGAACTGTGTCGGCTTTTTTGGCAGTTGTCATATACTGTTGACTCATAATTAAATGGTGGTCCATCAGGAGACCTAGACTCTTTTCACAGTTATCTACTGTTGAGTCAAGTACTTCCTGTTCTATACTTACACATTTGGGTTTTCCTACCTAAGTGCAGAACCTTACATTTCTCTGAGCTGCATTTTGTTGGATAAGGTCCAATGGACAAGTCTTTCAAGATCTGTCTGAATCTTGAGTTTATATTCTAGGTTGCAAACTTGAGTCACTGCACAAAGTCCTAGTTCTCTTCAGCTCACAGTGAGTAATTCCTTGTTCTACCAGCAGCCTAAAGTGCTATGCAAATGCAACCAGTGACTCTAATTTAATGGGTTAATAGGGCATATGTCATAGCTACATTTATGTTTCATAATAGGAAATGTTTCTAATGTCAATGTTGCTTGTACAAACTGAGCTTCTTTGGAGCAATGGAATAGTTATATAACTAAGGCACATTTCTGCACATTTAGAACAGTTTAATTGGCATGGGTTTATGTGTATTGTGACATTAAAAAAATTCTAAGCACTTGAACACCTCAACTTGTTCTAGCAAGTGATTAAATAATCACCAACATATATGTAGTGCATCAAGAGCCAACACAACACAGATTTAGCAGCTTCTCAAATCTATATTACAGAGCTGTGCTGTGTATTGTTTCCTACAAAAATAGGTAGAGGAGAAAGAAGAACAGTTAATCTCTATAGAAATTCTCAATCATGCTTGTCCCAAAGGTGATTTTTCCCAAAAGGCAACTGGATTTCCTTGGTGGTTTTTTTTAAGTGTTTTGCTTCTCATCCAAAAAGATTAGAATTGTAAGAAAATTTTTGAATGAGAAGCAAAATGTTTTCCAAAAAAAACCACCAAGAAGAATCAGTTGCCTTTGGAAAAAGCATTTTTGGAAAAACCGATAATATGCCTTTGAAATAATTATTCTTTGCAGTGAAATGAGCTGGGAGAAGAGCAGCATTACTAAACACAGAATAAATCCTGTTTAAGAGAATGATCTCATCAGATAGATCTACATTAGCTTATGGGTCTATTGCCCTGAGGTGAGCAGGTTAACTCTCATAGATAGAGTGATGTAGGTAGACAGAATTTTCATTTTTATTTTCTCATATTATTTCCCATAGCTTCTGTTTGTCTGCCATTTTGTTAATGGGTTTGTTTTTCAAGATTCTGTCTATCTATCTATTTTATGTAGCTTCCATGTAACACAAGGCTGTCAAATTCCCAGCTTGCGGGCTGGATAGATCACACGCTGATCACACTGACACCTGGTTTAGGGGGAAAAGTCTCGATATGGCATTAATGCCGCCGTGACAATACAAGGTTGATATCTCTGCAGTGATGTGTGGTGAGGTTTATAGCTGGTGAGGCACTGACACAGGGGTTTCAATTTTTTTAAGACTTGTGGACTTCAACTCCCAGAATTCCACAGCCAGGCATGCTCAGTTCCGATTTAAAGCAACAGCATTTTTCCCCCTTGCGAAATAAGTTTTCCTTCATTCTTTTTCTTCTCCCTCCCCCTCTTTCCTTCCTCTCTCCCTCCCTCCCCCCTCTCTCAAACAGACACACGCACACAGAGAAGTTGGATCCCTCTCTCTCACACACACTCTCTCTCTCTCAAAGAAACACAAACACAGAAGTTGGATTGGATATATTTTCCAATGGCTTGAAAGCAGCTCCTCTGCCATACCCCCCCTTCCCCTGCTGCCTTCTGATCCAAGACTTTGATTGCAGGTGGAGCCACATTGCCTTTTCAAACTTGTAATCAGTGAAGGGCTTATATATTTTTATCCAGGTGTGTGTGTGTGTGTGTGTGTTTGTGTGTGTGTGTGTTTGAAAAGGCAACATGGCTCTGCATGCAATCAAACTTTTTGAATTCCTCCCCCCTCCCCACACACGCACCTTTTCCAGCTGTTTCAGAGAGGATTTCAACTCTGCTCTTGCCTGCCATCATGAAAAGGAAAAAAAATGTAAAAGGAGAAAGGCATGAGCTCTGAGATCAGACTGAGGTAGTTGATCCCAGAGCCTCTAAAAAGCCTCTAAAAATGCCCTCTACAGGAGGCGATGATGCCTCATCTACATAAGGAATTTTTCGGCTTTTAACCCTTGCTTAGCTCTGCTCGAGTGATCATAAAGTTAAACTAAATGAGGCACCTCGTTCTCCTGCCACCCCCTGTAGAGGACATATTTTTAGAGGCTTTTTTACACAGTTAAGCACTAAGCAGAGTCATCCACTGTGATTCTGGCAGCAACTTCCCCCGCCCATTTTCCTTTTACATTGTTTTTTCTTTTCATGATGACAGTGGTGAGGCCCTGACTCCCCTTCCACCCCTGACTGCACGTCCCTGCATCCCTGATGTAACATATATGATTCCAACTCCCTCAAATTGGGCTTGTTGGAAAGGCCCATATTTACCACTACTTTGGTAGGTTTCCAGGTTGGGCATGGCCTGCTGGAAAAAACTGGTAAGATTATGGCTGGTTGTATTAAAGAAACAGAGATCTAAGAAAGTGAATGATATAAGACCTAAGAAAACAAAACCATTGTTTTAGCGTTGTCATCTGAACAGAGTTCCAATGTAAGCAGAGAGCCAGGTGGTAAGATTGATTGGTTGGCTGGGTATTGTATTAACTTCAAAGAGCTTTTCATATAGCCGACCCTTCACCATTCTTCATATATGTAAGACAAGATTGCAATGTGTATTTTTGAAAGGACAATGGAGAAGCCATTGAATTTGTGTTAGTGTCTGACTTTTCTTTGAAGCTGCTAATTTGGAATGAAGCTTTGTCAAATTAAAAAGGAAGCTTTGCCTAACTTGATCAGTGATTTACTAACATGGTTTCAAAATGAGCTATAAAAAGGTCAACTTATGCCAGAAATATTTCAGCACAACCTGTTGCATGAGAGTGGCTTTCCTTTTCAAACCTTTGTGCCACTGATTTAAAGGCTTATCTTTAAAAGCTTTCATTGTTTTGAAGTTTCGGTATAGGTTACAATATGTGGTTTGTTGCTTGTTGTTTTGAATTTCATTGTTAGCCACCTAAAGCATATTTTAAGTCTGTTCTGTTCAGAAGTTTATTGTTGCCACCACCAGCCTTAGGTAAAGATTTTGTTAGACTTTGTTTTGTATTCCAGTTAATATGATTGTACCTGATGTAAAATGCATTCCTCTTATAGCTTGTAGTGTTTTCAGCTGCCAACAAGAGACCTGTGCTGAGTTGAGATAATAATACTTATAACTCTCTTTCTTGTCACTGCAGGTATGCCATCCCATCCTTTCTCTTCCATGATAAGTGAGTTTGTATAGAATGCTGAGCTACAGCAAGATGTTTTCGTGTCTTAATAGCAAGATTTAGCATTAACTCTCTTTTTTTGCATTTATTTTCAGTATGTGATTCCGGGATTCCTATCATATAAACCAATGGCTTCCTAGCAGGAGATTGATTCAAGGGAGAAACAAAATGCATTTGTCTTAATCATGAGCTGAACACAGCAATTTATCTTCACAATTCTCCTGGTTTCCAACAATAAGTAAATTCTATCTTACTTTAATTTTGTTTGGAAAAGCTGATTTTATGGCATAGCTGTTACAATTCTGTAGGTAGATTATTTCCCTACAAGAAGAAAGACAATGTATATTACTTTATTTGAAAAAGCTACCTTGTTATTGTAAAGTGAGGCAATTGTGCAATCTTTAGTCTCTCAATTTTTGCTATAGCTTTTATACAAAGAAGTGGAGAAAGCATTTGGTGGATTTGGCTTTTTTGTTTAAAAAAAACAAAACCAAATCAATGTCTTCTTACAATTTCTTCTGACAGTTACTGGGAACCTGTACTGGCCAAGCAGGTGGGCAAAGCTACAAAAATCACCTCATCAATTCAATTATGTTGCCTTTTCATGTTGACAAGGGAAGGTTTTCATCAGATTCAAACCAGGCAAACTCACAGAAACCCAATGGAAGAAATGATTCCATCATTTCTCCAGGATACTCTTCTACAACATTTTTAAATTGTGTTGAGGAGAATATCTTGTTTTGTAATTGTACCATTGCAGTTCTTCACCATCTTCAGATTCTATTGCATTCTAGGTTTATATTATGTTAATAGAAGTATAAAAATTAGACAAATTCAGAACTTTAAATAAATAATATCCCATTCTCTATTGATGAAAACAACTTCATGCTTAGAATTAACCAGGGAGAATGACTAAAATTGTAATATTACAGTTGGAGATCTCTCTCCCTCCATATCTCTCTGTCTCTCTCTCTCTCTCTCTCTCTCTCTCCTACTTCCTCCCTTCATTTTAGAAAATCAAAAAAAAATTCTCCTTCAGAAAATTATGTGATGCAATTTGTTAGGTTTAATGCAAAGGTTGAAACTTAAACACCATTATATTGCATGTGATATATTTCTAAATCAAAGTGTTAATAGTCAGTCACACACCTCATAGAAACCAAATTAATAGAAAACAATTGCCAACAAACTGAATTCATTTCCTAGGCTACTAGGAAAATATTTGAAATTATGTAGTCTGGGAATGTTAGTTTAGAAGAACCATATGCAGCCGTAACAGCCTATCTTCTCTCCTCGCACAAAAAAGTCCCTATGTAGAAAACAAAAACAGATTTTGATAAAGTATTATTTTTTCACAATCTTTTCTGGATCTATTTTTGTATACATCTAATACCCTTCCCCTATATCACATTTTTCTCTCTTTCTCTCCTTTCTACTTAACAATGCTACCTATAGAATAATTATTTTGCCTATTTCAGTACTCCAGTCTGTCATAGTTCTTTCATTTTTAATGCTTGATACCTCTTGAAATCATTGAATTAAAGTGTGCAATTGAAATGTTAAGTCTTTCTGACTTTTGCTTAACAGCAGTCTCCTGTTAGGATTCTTTTCTCCTCCTAGACATAGGTAGTGTAGAAGGATGAAAAAAAAAGAATCAATGATAAAAGTGCAGTCATCCATGTTTTGGTAGCTAAGTTACATTACATAATATGCTTTATAATATGTATCCAAATTGTCATGTACTTTTTCATTGTTCACTTAGCTGTAGGGTACTTTTTAAGCTGTGCCAAAGTTTTGTCAATGATCCCAAATATCTATGGAATTTATGTCTTTAGTGAAAGGTACTAGTGTGTAATAACTGCCTCTTTATCACTCTTTTCCCCCCATTTGTTATCCAATTTTGATGCTGCCTGATTCCTTAATGCATATGGGTAGCTTAAAATTATATAAAAAAAATATAAATAGAAAAAAAATACCAATAAAAAGAATTCACAACCAATCAGAAAATCTTTCTGCAGGGTCAACTTGTTAGAAGAGCCTAGATACCTCTTGTATATCACAGCTGTGATACTGCATTTCAAAGAATATTCTTATAATGTGTTTACTCACTGTATTATACTTCTATTTTCTTTCTTCCTATTCTGCACCCTTAATAGCTATAATTATCTCTTATGGGAGCCCCTCTCCCCAATATAAGGTATTTGATCTTCATTATTTTGAATGCAAAAGACCAGCAACTAACTGTAATCTTTTTATGTTGAAATAATAAAATAATCATTGGACTCTGTCCAGTTGTTGGCATACCTGAAGTGAGTTTTTCACTGCAGTAGTCAGGGATAAAAATAAATTTCAGTTTTGTATGTTAGAAGTAGGTTGAGTAAGGCTACAATTGCAGGAATAAAAAGCAACCTGCATTTCAAAATTTAATATGTGCAATGTAGCCATGCACATATATGCTGACATTTTTAAACCACTCAGAAAGTGTTGTAAAGCATTGTGAAGCCGCATATAAGCCTAAGTGCAATAGAATAGTATAACAGAGTTGGAAGAGACCTTGGAGGTCTTCTAGTCCAACCCTCTGCTCAGGCAGGAAACACTACATCACTTCAGACAAATGGTTATCCAACATCTTCTTAAAAACTTCCAGTGTTGGAGCATTCACAAGTTCTGGAGGCAAGTTGTTCCACTGATTAATTGTTCTAACTGTCAGGAAATTTCTCCTTAGTTCTAAGTTGCTTCTCTCCTTGATTAGCTTCCATCCATTGCTTCTTATTCTGCTTTCAGGTGCTTTGGAGAATAGTTTGACTCACACTTCTTTGTGGCAACCCCTGAGATATTGGAACACTGCGATCATGTTTCCTCTAGTCCTTCTTTTCATTAAACTAGACATACCCAGTTCCTGCAACCATTCTTCATATGTTTTAACTTCCAATTGCTATGCTATATGTCCAGAAATAGATGAAAAGATTGAAATTCTGCATTATTTTTTTTTCTTTTTTCTTTTTACAAATAGTGGTACAATGCAATAAGATATTGCATTCCATTTCCATTTAGTCTATATTGTCTCAAACTTTTCCTCCACATTTTCAGTTGTGAAATTGTTATTGATCCGGTTGCATTTATTCCCATGTGTCATTTCATTCATATTTCCAAGTATTGTACATTTTACCTATCTGTAATTTCCATCTGCCTTATAGTGTTTCTTTTTATATTACTCAGCATACACATTGATAGAACACTACAAAAATAAATCTTGATATAGGGTAAGCAATGAATATAGAAGCATTTCATGATGATAACCTCTATGTACAGGAAAGCATTTGCATACTGAAAGAAAAGGATTCCCAAGAACCTCAAACTCATCAGTGGAATAACTATATGATACAGTTCTTTCATTTTAAAAATCTTTTGCATCATAATACATACTTGATCCTAATATTTTCTAGCTTTCTTGCAAGTCCAGCAAAGAAAAAAATGTACTGTCATTGTACAACATTCTCTTTAAGATTATAATTCAATATAATTTTTTAATCCTTTCTTTCACATATTCTCCCACTGGCCCAACTTTACAATATATCCAAAATTGTTTTGCCCATTTTATCATGCAATCTTTAACTTGTTCATCCAATAAAATTTATACATCGATTATCATTTGTGCAGAGTTCTACATCAGATTCAATCTGATCATCACCCTCATCCTTTTCAAATTCATAATTCTTATTTAACTATCTTTCCATTAGCTGAGCATAATGGACATGACAGAGTTACATACTAATCAAGCAGATGAGCTTCAAGGAGAAAGGAATCACTGAATTAAGCTCCTTAGGGTTCTGATATTCATCCACTATTAAATTCAAGAAGAAAATGCTTTTTCTCATTTATGGATTCAGGAAGCATCCATAGTGATTTAAGTACTCATTACTTAAAAAAAAAAATCTTGAATTAATTTCATAGTCTAGAATCAGACAGTAAGGTCAGTATTTTTCCTTATAATTAACTTATTTGTTTTTAGCAAGACAATCTGCAAAATAGCCTGACATACTTATAAAGAGAATTAGATAATTGCTAGGCATACACTGTTTCTTTTCAGTTGTTTCATCCACCCATATATCCATAGACTAGGGGGGAGAAAACAAATATACCCTCTTTATATATGAGGATTCTTTTTAAAAAAAATCAAGCTATCAACAGAAATAGTTCTACTTTAAAGCCTAAAATAGTCTTAGCTATGTACAATATTTTTCTCTAAAGATTACGAATCATCGTATTTCGTTGTTGCCAAGAAATTAGAAAGAGGATTCTGTGCATCCCCACTTGAAACTCAATCTCTGTTTTGAACAAGCAGCAAAATGTCTATGCATTTTTTAATGCTACTTTTCCAAAGTTGTAGGATTATTTCTGTTTTATGATTACAATTTTTTAGTATGTTACTATTTTCATGACAAATTGGCAGGCAAAATTCCGTGATGTAAAGCAATCCAGTTGAGAATAAAAAGTTCTCTGCTGACTTGTAAGTGCAGAATTGTATCTTCTTTATTTCTCATACTTTCTCCATGGTCTTCGTCTAAGAGCTATTAGAGAGATCAAATTATTGATGTGAGGAGATTTTCTCATTTAAGTCAGATTGCTATTCGTTCTTGTACTCATTTAAAGCATGTCATACTGTATGGCCAAAACTCTTCTGGGCCAAATCCCAGAATGATTCCAGTCAATGACCACAGTCACAACCCAAAGATTTGAAGATAACTTCTCCAGAAAATCCTTTTATTGTTTCCTGACTGAGGTAATGAACAGTTTCTCTTCTCTCCTTGTTCACCAGTGCTCAGGTGCCTCATTTTCTCCAGTCCAAGACTCCAAAGTAAAGTTCAGCACTAAATCATCTAATTAAGGGATTTTTCTTATGGTTGGTTAAAATAGTATCCAACAGTTAGTAGACTGGTAAGTGGATGGGTGGATATTCATTCTCTCTCTCTCTCTCTCTCTCTCTCTCTCTCTCTCTCTCTCTCTCTCTCTCTCTCTCTCTCTCTCTCCTCTCTCTCTCCTTCTCTCCCTCCCTCCCTCCCTCCCTCCCTCCCTCTCCCAATTAGCTGACTCATTGACTTAAGCAGGAGGCCCTATGCCATTCCAGACAAGTGGCTGTCTAGTCTCTTCTTAAAAGTCTCCATTGATGGCACATTCATAACTTCTGAAGGCAAGTCATTCCACTGAAAAATTGTTCTCACTGTTAGGAAATTTCTCTTTGGTTCTAGGTTGCTTCTCTCCTTGATTAGTTTCCATCCATTGTATCTTGTCCTGTCTACAGATGCTTTGGAGAATAGTTTGACTCCCTTTCCTTGGTGGCAACCCCTGAGATATTGGAACATTGCTATCATGTTACTTCTGGTCCTTTTTTCACTAGACAATGACAATGTATAGAACACATCCATGGATTAGTGGATTCCTTCAGTTTCATTTCTCTTCATTCCAATTAAACATCATCACCAGATGGGAGGCCAAGGGACCATCAAGAAGATTTCAATCATAACACTGGATGGGGTTAGGGAAAGGTATAAAATTTGATGGAAAGCTAGACTGATGAGATTTTACTTTTTTGAAATTATATACATGCATATATGTAGGCAGTGGTGAAATCTATTTTTTTGCCACCAGTTCTGTGGGCGTGGCTTGGTGGGGAGTGCTGGATTGGACAAAGATTGGGGAAGTGATTAATGGGAGGGGGTGGGGGGAAAGGGTAGAGGGGAAGAATGTCAGAGTGTCTTTTCAGATCATGGGAGGAGAGGGGAGCAGAACTGACAGAGCACAAATCTGTGGCTGATGAAAAGCTCCAGGCGATGCTACGTCTCTTCCAACCTTATCTGGATGCAGGCAAGAAAAGGGGGGATGTTGATGTCTCCCCCCAGGAGAGTCACTTCCCTCTCACCCACCGCATCCCTTCCCAGAGTGGCAACTTTGCACTGCTGCTGCACCTTGCCTCTCCTGCTCCCTGTATGGAGCCAGGAGCAGTTTCACCCCAGCCTGCAAACTTGGAAAGAGAGAAACCCTCCCTGGAGCCTGGCAGTGGCCGATCTGTTCCTCCCAAATCTGGCTTCCTTGCTGCCCATTCCGCAGCACCCCACCTCGTCCGCCCACCTGCCTCCCTTGCAGAGTATGGGGGTGGGGGATGAGAGGGGGGCCTCCCTGCAGCCGTCTCGGGATCCTATATGGGCACAGAGCCCTAGCAACTGCCACCTGCCCCCCCATGTGTCTTCAGGCTGTTCTCCTCACCGGGGACACCACTGCCTCTGGAGCTGGAGCCCCAATGTGGCCCAGGAGGGAAAAGGTACAGGGAGCCCCTGCTCACCATCCCTGCAGCTCGCACTCCCCTCTGCTCCTCTCCTACCTACTTTGCTTGGAGTGAGAAAAGGCAGTGTGGGGTGGCCAGCATGCAGGGGGTGGCACTGCCCGACCTGGGCATGAGGGAGCAGGGCAGGGCAGAGGCTTAAGTGACAGCTGCTTTTTGAGCAAGGTGGGAGGGGAGCCGGGATGCTCAACTTCAGAAGGAGACTTTTGTACTTTGTGGAAGGGGAAGGACCATCTGGTGGGGGTGCGGGAATTAAAGCCAGCTGAAAAACTTTCTGCCAATCACTGGAGATTCAATCCCACTTTCAATATAAAAGCCAAATGGGGGTCCGGCCCAGCCTCAGGGTCTTTCCTGGCTTTTCTGGAGGGAGGCTTCCTCCTTGTTTGAAGGGGTTGGTGGGAAGGATTCCCTATTCAGCCTCGAGAGAAAAGAAGCATGTACTTGCTCAGTTTGAAAGCTTCCACCAAATGGTTAAAATGCCAGGAACAAGCATGTGCTTCTTTTCTCTCAAGGCTAAATGGGGAATCCTTCCCACCACCCCATAAAAACAGGAAGGAATCCCCCCTCTCCCCCAGACAATGTCGGGAAGACCCTGAGAAGGAGCCAAAGAGTTGGTGAATCAACCCTGCCAAAGTTTAAAAAAAGGTTTTAATGATTACGCAACATTGTCACAGCTGATTGTCAGAATCTTTTTTACTTCCGGATGGGGTGAACCATAGAATTTTTTGCTACCAGTTTGGGAGAACTAGTCCGAACCGGCAACATTTCACCCCTGTATGTAGGCAATATATAATTTTGCTATTAATTCATAAGATTTTTCACACTGTTAGTTGTATACATACAAGTATCTGAAGTAAATTGATTAACTTTATAAGCAGTTGCTGTATGTATGAATTACTGGGTAAATCTGTCAGGATGCAGTTTTGCTGGAGTCAGAAGATTCCTTTTGATGCATTTATCTCTGAACAAGATCTAAATTAAATTATATGTCTGAAATCATGTGTCAATGCAATATGATTCACAGGCCATTTTAAGTCCTGTATAAGTGTTCTACCAGAAGGAAGAGAAAAGAAATGGGATAAATACAGAAGTACAAAAAATGAAGGTAATTTTTTAAAAAAATTCTAAACATGATCTAGGATTGTCTTTAGAATATTCTGTGTATGGAAGTGAGAGATGGAAGGAACCACAGCAAACCTATTTTCTCTGAGGCAAGGTTCACAATCCATCAATAATTACTTCATATGGTTGCTTAAGATGGCTTTCTGCCTGATGCATTCAGATACCATTCACAGTGTCCCAAACATGAGCTTGTGTCATTAATGGATGCTTTAATAGATTAAAATAGATTTTGGAAGTCTCTGAATATAGATGGAATTGTCTATCAAGACTTCCTAACATAAAAATTACTTACCCATTTCATTACACAGACTCTGGGTGACTATTATTATTAGTTCCACAATATTCAATCAATTTGAAGCTACCAATATCTCTCAATGGATTTCTTAAGAATCTATCTTGGTTCCCATTCATGAATATTTATGAATATTTCATTGACTGTGGCATAATTACTGACCAAGGGTTGACAGTAAAACACAAGGAAGAGGCCCCCACCTGTCCTTTCAAACTAATGGAAAAACTCACAGCAGAAAAGTCTGATGAAGGTTTTACTTATTTCATTTTATGTGAGGTATGTTTGGGGTTTTTTGGACAAATTTAAATCCTTTAAGTGCTGTAATTTTCTTTCTTCTATTCTCTTTTCTTTTCTTCTCTTCTCTTCCCTCCCTTCCCTTCCCTTCCCTTATCTTCTTCTTCTTTTTAGAATAGAGAAGCAACAATATACAAATGCTTTGTAGTCGGAGAACATTTTCCTAACATTGCCTAATGAGAATCTCATTCATTAGTCTGCTAACCTATAACTTTCTGTGGCTCTGTGCCTTATTCATAACAATAAACCATTCTATACACCCATTGAATTAGAGCTGAAAAACCTACGGTGTAAATTATGGCCAATGGAAAAATACTATGGATTCTGCTATTAAAACATAAGACCATTAACCATGTTGCAATCCACTATGCAGTCAGTACTTGATCACTCTACTACTTCTCCTACTTTAAATCCATAAATACCCCATTTGAAATAGCCTAAATTTTATGACATGTTTGGAT
This sequence comes from Thamnophis elegans, assembly GCF_009769535.1. NCBI lineage: Eukaryota > Metazoa > Chordata > Lepidosauria > Squamata > Natricidae > Thamnophis > Thamnophis elegans. The sequence goes on from NC_045548.1 coordinate 20,828,184, forward strand.
TTTATGTTTTCTATTTTACATCCCCCACCAATTTGGGTTTTTTTTGGGGGGGGGGCGATGAGGGAGGAATACCTTGATTTATTACAAAGTAGAATCCCAGTTTTTGCATACTATTTTGTATGTTGGTTACTTCAATAAAGATATCATCCCAACAGAAACATTGTTTTTCTCCTGATCCATCATAGCTTTTTGTGTGCTTAAAATAGGTTCCCAGGGCACCTGTGTCACTGGTATTGGGTTTCATATGGGCTTTTCCTATATTTTCTAAAACAGCTGTGGAGCAGGCATAAAATCCATCTAAAGTTAAGGGTCTCCTGAATTTGGGAAACTGTGATATGATACCAATATCAGGTTGGCTTAGGGTATTTTTATCTGGTTACATCTGGTTATTTACAATTATATTATAGTAAACAGTAAATTGTGTTTGGTCTTTTATACCTAAGATCTAGTTATCTAGATCTAAGATATTAATCTAGCTTGATCTGGCTCTAAAGTTAAGATGATATAACTGAAAAAAAAATAGGTTCAAGGCAGTGGTGGGTTTCCAAAATTTTTAGAACTTCTTCTGTAGGTGTGGCCTGCTTTGTGGGAGTGGCCTGCTAGCCATGTGATCGGGTAGGAGTGGCTTGCCAGCCATGTGACTAGGTGGCCATGGCCAACTTGTAAAATGTGGTGAAACTAACTTAACAACGCTCTTGCTTAGCAACCAAAATGTTGGCTCAGAAACTCTGACATTTGAAGCCCGCAAGTCAAAGCTGTCAAGTTACAAGACCCTTGTAGCCCTAACCCTTTAGAAAAAACCCAGGGGTGCTCAAACATGACAGCTTTAAGACTTGTGGACTTCAACTCCAGAATTCCTCCTCTCACTCTTCATCTTGATGATGTGCAGACAGGCAGGGGGAGGGAGCTGGAACCAGTTCTAAATGGCACTGTAGATTTGTGGAACCTCTTCTATAGAAGATGTTAGAACTGGCAGGAACCCACCCTTGGTTCAAGGTATTTTTGTTTAATAGTTTTTTTTAAGAAGATTTATGGTTGTCTGCCACTATTAAATGGGTTAGTCAACTAGTGTTACATACAGTTTAACCCATAGGCAAGCATATTTACATAAAGACTGGATTTAGGTTTTCTGAGTCCTGCTTCCTGTTGAAGTACTGTATTTGGAACACAGTGGGTAACCTGAAAGATACTTCTGAGAAATTTTATTTGAATTCTTTCTAAGGTAGTCATGCTGTTATATGGTTTTAATTGGGACCCGTGTAGCAGTTGTGCTGGGATATAGCTGCAAGCAACTTAATTATCATAAAGATAAACTGTCCTTTTGAAAAAATGATAAATTTGTACTGATGCAGATTTCTGTCCATTGTGGGATACATAATCCAGGTGGGTATTTCTGCTTTCTGAAGCTTGCAAAACTATCCTTAAATATTTACAAATCTTAACCTGCTCAGTGGGCTGCCTACCTAAATTTCAACTTCTGTGTTTTAGGTATTTGGTGTAATTTATTACTAGTTTCTCCTTGGTACAATAGTGCATAAGTGACTACAAAGCTCTTTTAGGGCCAATGGGGGTTAATGACAGAATTACTGCATCATTGGCATACAGTAATAAACTGATATGTCTTTGGGCTAATTTAAGGGAATGAAAAGGAGAGTTACTTAAGTGATGAACTAATCATTTTATACAGTAGTTGAATAAAACTGGACCCAGCACACATCTCTGTTTGACTCCCCTCCATAGGGATAGTTCCTTTCAGTGGTGGGTTGCAGGAGTTACTCCCCGGTACGCACGTACCGGAGCCAGCCTGGAGCACCGGATACTGTTCTGGTACGGTGCTCCGTAGGGCCCACCTGCTGCCCTCGCTCCTTACCATCATTTTAGGTCTTCAGCACTTCCGCGCACAGCGCATACAGCACCTGTGTGCCACTCCTCTGAGCAGCTGGAGCATTGCGGAGGCTCGGGGAAGCACCAAGATACATGTGTGTGCTGCACATGTTTGTGCATGTGCTGCATGCGTCCACGTGGACGCCGGCAAGCCCGTTCCAACTATACCGGTTGGAATGGTTTATTGTCAAGGTTTCAAGGTTTATTGTCATTTGCCCATTCCCTAGGGACTCTGGGTGACTTACAGAGAAGACAAGGGGACATATAAATTAAAAACTACACATCATACAAACTGCTTAGAATGGGGCTGGATAATAATCAACAACCCCAGGCCTGCCGGAACAGCCAGGTCTTCGTAGCTTTACAGAAGGCCGGAAGAGTAGTAAGGGTCCGGATCTCTACGGGGAGATCATTCCAAAGGGCCGGGGCAGCAACAGAGAAGGCCCTCCCCCAGGGAGCCGCCAACCAACATTGACCGGCCGATGGCACCCGGAGGAGGCCCAATCTGTGCGATCTTATCGGTCTTTGGGAGGTAAATGGCAGGAGGCGGTCTCTCAGGTAGCCAGGTCCTAAACCATGTAGGGCTTTAAAAGTAACGACTAGCACCTTGAAGCGTGTCCGGAGACCAATGCGGAGCCAGTGCAGCTCGCGGAGGATAGGTGTAACGCGGAATGGGATTTGAAACACACCATTGGTTCCTTTGTGATATGTCCTTGATAACTGTACCTGATCTTCAATCTGTATTCTCATATATTTTAATGAACATTAGGGGTAGACGTTGTCAATTGTGGCATTTTTGAATTTATCCCAGTTTAATTCTGGATGTAGAGACTGCAAGCTCTTAAGATTTTCCTCATTTGTTCTGAGATTATATAAAACAGAAAAATGTCTTTTTTTAATTCTACCACTATATAATTTATTTGAATTAATTATATCTAGTGGTGATATGCAAGTCTTCAAGAGGATGATTTGCTACAGTTTGAATCATGATAAACTGCAGGGGAAGGGCTAAATGACAGCATGTATAACTTGATGTCATTACACAAGTGAGACATGTGATAGCTTGTCCTGCAATTATGTGGTTCGAGGTGTAACTCCACTGAAGATACTCTGTGAAGAAAGAGGAAAGAAAGCAGGCACATAAGCTGGTTTATTTTGCCTTGCTTTCCTTCTACAGATCCTCCTCACACCCTGGACATAAATTGTTTCAACTTTTACTCTCAAAATGATGCTATAGGGCACTGCACACCAGAACAATTAGACACAAGGTTAGTTTTTTCCTGAATGCCATCACTCTGCTAAACAACTAATTCCTACAACACTGCCAAACTATTTACTAAGACTGTATTACTATTATTCTTCTCATCCTTCCTATTACCTATCTCCTCCTACTTATGACTCTAATCATGTTGCTTGTATTTTTATGATTTATATTGTTCTGTTTGTTTCCTAGTATGATTTGATTGCTTATTAGTAACCTATTACTATCACTAACTGTTGTATCTTATGATTCTTGATGAATGTATTTTTTTTCTTTTTTCCTTTTATGTACACTGAGAGCATATGTGCCAAAGACAAATTCCTTGTGTGTCCAATCATACCTGGCCAATAAAGAATTCTATTCTATTCTATTCTATTCTATTCTATTCTATTCTGTTCTGTTCTGTTCTATTCTATTCTATTCTATTCTATTGTATTCTATACTATATAACCTCTTCTGGCATTTGTAGTACCAGGAAAAAGTTTCTGACATTGGGGATCTAGTTTCTGCAAAGGGATCTGGTGAGTTAGCCTCTTTGGTACCTTCAAATAGGGATGCTAAACCATTCTGTTGCAATCCCTGCTTTATATCCTCCTGTGCTCCTGTGGAAGAGCCAACTTGGAATTTAAATACATTCTATGGAACCTTCTAAAAATGTTATATAGTAAGTGAACATTTCCTTTAAGCTGGACTTTCTGCCATGAAACACAGAGTATAAGTGTTGGGTGCCAGGGAGACTGCAAGTTCCTAAGATTTTTTTGCTTTGAGATTCTATGTTCATTGCATTGAATCTAAGTCTGTTTTGCTTTTTATCCCTCTTCCATTTAATTGTGTGCAGAAGATGCAAAATTGCTAGGTTCTTAACAAATTACATCCAGTTATTCCAAAATTCTGTCAACAGTTGAAAGGTCAACACACGCACAAATTAATATTTATTTATTTGCCTTTTAAAAACATAACATGTCTTATAAACATTTCTTTTAAAAGATGTAAATTAATAAAGAAATGGGCTCACTTTCACGTTCAGCTCTGAGCTGCTCCCCAGGAGTTTCTTACAGAATTAACTATGCCATTCAATTTGCTACAAGCAGAAATCAAGTAGAGTACTGAAAACTGCTTTTCAGAGTAAATAATTCAAAGTGATGTGTATGCATAAGCAAATCAAGTACTGCAGGTGAACCTTAAGAAGCTCATATGATAGCTTTGAATGAATCCAGTTCAGTAGTAGTAGATGGCAAAAAAATAAAAATAAAGGCAAAATCTAACAACGAGTCTAAACATTGACAGTAATGAAACACTGTCAATGAAATCTAAGAGACCAGTTTGTTCCAGCAGTTCAAATGTTGACAGCCCAACCATAATTCTAAGTTGGTAGCATTAATTAATAACTGTTGATATGAAGTTGTACTTTGATTTAGGGCTTCTGGTGTCCACAAAGTACATTCCACATGATAATATTGGTATTTGAGAAATCACTCCCCATCTAAAATGTTCTGCACCAGATAAAGCTGGCATAAACAACAAAGTTGTGATTGCACTGCTTAATTTACACTTTTGGTTTTCACTATATACATCCTCAAAACACCTTTCTTTTCCTCTTTCTTTAGTGACTTTGTTTTTAAAAAAAAAAAGTATCCTTGTAAAAGGCAAGTGCTTTTTTTTCTTCTTGGACAGGCCTTCATTCTTTCAATCCTGTTTTCATTTTCCCAGTGGTGAGATTCAATTTTTTTACTACCGGTTCTGTGGGTGTGGCTTGGTGGGTGTGGCATGGCTTGGTGGGCGTGGTAGGGGATGGATACTGTAAAATCTCCATTCCCACCCCATTCCAGGAGAAGGTTACTGCAAAATTCCCATTCCCTTCTGATCAGCTGGGACTCAGGAGACAGAGAATAGATGGGGGCAGGGCCAGTCTCCGAGGTAGCTTTTTCTCACTCTGCCTAATGTTACAGTTGAGCCAGGTAACATCTTAATATCTTGACAGGATGATCTCCTCAATCTCCTAAATAAAATGAAATGAAAGGAGGAAAAACTACAATGAAAGCTATTTATTCATTTACTTACAGGACTTCTATGGTGGCCTATCTCATATAATGGTTCACAATTATTCATAAAATATAATTAAAAAACAAAGATATTATTGATCTACTTATGCTAAAACTGTGTGCCATTGTATCAGATCTCTCTCTCTCATTCAAGAGGCAACATGGGCTGCAGAAGGCCAGAGCTTTAAAACTAATGTGCTCATTTACCCCAAACTAGATTATGTTAAAACTAAATAAAGTTTGTAATGCATGAGGCATTCAACTGTTTTAATGGAATAAACCAAAGGTAAGAGAGGTGGTATTCAGCAGGTTCTGATCAGCTCTGGAGAACCGGTAGCAGAAATTTTGAGCAAACAACCGGTAAATGCTACCTTTGACGGGCACCACCTCCATCTATTCTCTGCCTCCCGAGTCCAAGCTGATTGGGAGGGAATGGGGACTTTGCAGTAACCTTCCCCTGGAGTGGGGAGGGAATGGAGATTTTACAGTATCCTTCCCCTGCCACACTCACCAAGCCATGCCACACCCAACAAGCCATGCCCACAGAACCAGTAGTAAATTTTTTTTGAATCCTACTGTGATGCAGCTGCCAACGAGTGCCAATGCCAATTTAGTGAAAATTGGGAGATTGTTAAAAGGGGGGGGGGGGAGAAGGCAGCATGTGCTAATACACATGCTCCAAAGATACAAATGACTGCTTGGTGGTCTTTTAGGGAGCCATAGATGTTACCTTGGAGACGACATCTAGAAGTTGTTAGAAGATGCAGAAGAAATATGTGTTAATCCCAGGGGAAAGGAAAATTACTAGAGAGCACAAGATTCTGTTATTATAACCTCAAGATGGCTAACATCAATCTTGTAAGTCTGTCTGTATTTTCTCTTCCTTCCCTTTTATGTCCCAGGGAACCATCTGAAAGCCATTCAATCTCTTTCTAATATTTCCCCACCTGTTTTCTCTAGCCTTGCCATCATTTCTGCATTGATTGCCATCCTAACAGCTTTTGGATATCTGCTCTAAGGTCAATTCCATAGCTCCCTAAACCAGCTAATGGTTGTCCATTTATTTTACAACTCATGTGCAAATCTGCCCGTGATCTGCCCATCGTACTATTTGCCCCCAAAGCCCTCAATCACACAGACACACACACGTGTGTGTGTGTGTGTGTGTGGGTGGGTGTGTGTGTGTGTAACTCAGTGCTGGGCTGCCAATTTTTTTTACTACCGGTCTGGGCACGTTCCTATGTGCTCATGTGCCACTTCTGCACATGCACAGAAGCATCCAGGTGGGTAGGTGGAGCCTCCCACTGCCACTACTACCGGCTCACCCAATCTAGGCTGAACCGACAGCAACCCACCTCTGATGTAACTCCTGTCAGGTGGCAAGTTGGCTGTGGCAAGTTGGCCATGGCGAGCTGCCTGTGGTAAGTTGGCCGTGGCAAGTTGGCTATGGAAAATTGTCATAGATCCTCTTCACAATCAGTAACTCCCTACATTTGTCATAACCCATTCACTGTTGTATGGAAACAATAAGAAACTACAAGCCTTCTCTGCTGGCTTTAGTGCAAAAATCAAAGGAAAGATTTGCCTCCAGAAACTGCTGTCAACCACCCTGAGGCTTTTGCTCACTCTTCATGTTGCCAAAAAACCCCTCAGGCAAAGACTTTTAATCCTTTGTAGCATCAAATGAATGTCTTGAACACACTCTGACTCTTTGTGCAACTACAGTACATAGAAACTGGAGCAACTATTTATGTGCTACTCTTGTCACAAGTGACTGTTAGTTTTGTCAAGTAGAAAATCCCTCTTCCCATTTCTACACATTCCAATCCCATCTCTACCAGCATTTCTGATTTAGCTTCTGTCCTTTAGAGTATATACAAGTGTCTTTTGTGATCAATATTTGATGGAATCATTTTTGTGTGGGGGAGGGTTATATTTTCACAACCTTGTGTTGGAATTTGACTGAGCCCATATAGTTACAACTTCAGAAATAAACCTGGTCAGAATTAAGGGAAAAAAACAGAACAAAAAAAGCAGGGGATTATTCACAGGGATCATATTTCAAAGAAAATATTCTCAGCCTAAAATCCTACTTAAAGTGGTTGATCCCACATAGTTATAGTTTCAGAAATAAGCCAGACAGGGATTTAACAAAATAGCATATTATTCAGAGGCATAATTTTACAAGGGAAATGTTCTTAGTCTAAAATTCTATCTCTTGTGCATTCACCAAGATGAATAAAGTTGAGTCCTTTTATACACATTGGGAGAAGAAAGTGTATGTAACTTCTTCAGAGCTAGCATGCAAAGTTGTATTAACACAGGTATGTTTCATTCCAAAATATATGGCTAGGACCTGGAGACAACTGAATTTATGGATATTTAAGCATTTTCTGTCTCCTCCTCTTCCTTTCCCAAACTATGTGGGGAGTTGTTGTTTTTTTAAAGGGAATTTGGGAGATTCTGTGAACTATGCAGAATAATGAGCAGAAAATACAAATAAACATTTTAATTTCAGGAAGCGTGATGACTTTTTCCTCGAAACCTTGAAATTTTCCATTGCAAAACATCAAATTAGTCGCCTCTCAGTATTAATTCTGTTGCCCTGCAAAACCATGTTTTTTTGTAGATTGCCTTCAGTATGCTTGTTGATTTTGACTGATGAGGCTGGGAAAGTATTGAGTGTTTCTTAGTTTTTATGCCTATTTTTAGATTATGTTTTGTTTTTTAAAACATAAAAATTAATAAAATGAGGAAAGGCATGATAGAAAATCCATAGATATGTTTTTGTTCATTTGTTATATGGGACCTATAGGCCGCTTTAATCAAAGTCAACTCCAACTAGCATATAATTTCAGATTAAAAGGTAACTATTAACATAACACTAAAAGAACAATTCAAAACATCCACAGGGAAAAAAGGTAAGACAGTAGGAATGCTATAATCAATAATTCTCAAATGAAAACATAATTTCTTACCAGTCATAATATTCCAGCCTCCATGCTCTCATTAAATCATTTTATAACATTTTTTTAAAAAAATGAAGAGAAGGTCTCTTCTGATCCTTGAGACAATTTATTCTAAATAAAAGGTACTGTGACTGAAAAGGCAAAATCACAGTTCCTGAAAAGGGCAGCATCTAAGATAGAGTGGGGAACCATGGCCCTTTTATAACTTGTGGACTTCAACTCCCAGAATTCCTGAGCCAGCCGTGGGAGTTGAAGTCCACAAGTCTTAAAAGGGTTTTGGTTCCCTATCCCTGCTCTAAGAGAATAGATCCAGGATGAACCCACCATACTGATTGGTCAACATCTGCTGATGTTACTGGGAACAGATTATTTTACAGATATCTAAATCATGAAAGGCTTTAAAGATGACTTCAGGCATATTGAATTGTATCCAAAGCTAACTGGTAGCCAGTGAAACTCCTGTATCTTTATTCAATGGATAAGCTAATGCTAAATCATTGAGATAACATGTCTAAATCTAATTTTATTAAATTGCCATTGTGTCAGTGAAAATATAGAGAAGGCCATGAAAAGGGGTGACTGTTGTTTACTAATTTCCAGCTGCTAAGACTGCAAAAGCATATTTAGCAAATAAGGAGTTGTGCAGCCACTAAATCAAGAAAAATATTCACGACATATCTTATAGCACATATAATACTAAATAACTATAATTAAAAATAGTAACTAACTATAATTTAAAAATGCACCCAACTAGAACATTTCTCTTACTTTTTCCTTCCCTTTCATATCCTGCCACACATATAATCCTACAGACATAGAATCTGTTCTGGGTACCCTGATAAATAGGCTTTACACTTTCTCACAAAAATTCTCACAAGGGTAAGATAGGAGGGAAAGGGGCAGCTGATATGGTGGCAGGAATGGGAGGGCTCATTGTGGCATGGAGTAGGAGTTTGGAGAATAAATGGCTGAAAAATAATATTAGATTAATAAACTTTGAAGTAACTGGATGTTTATCTGCTCTCCCATGGAACCCAGACTATTGAGATATTTGAAGGCAACCTGAAACTAGATTATTGAAGAGAGACAGTCAAACTAGCCAACATTGGAACTGATCCAACACAAAGAGATAATCTGTGTTTAAGAAACATGTTCCAAGAAAGATAAAGGAAGATAATGCCCTGCCATCCTAGAGTCTATCAGTCTTGTTCAATACTGAATGAAAAGTAGAGAAGAAACTGTTGCTAGCTATGCACAGATATAGATATGGGTTTATAGAGAAAGTATTAATACTGGATAATATTGGTGCAAATTACAACATTGCAATAAGTCACACCATTTTCCTTTATGACCAAAGTGGATATGAAAAATTTATAACAGGTTTCTCTGTGTTGGATAGCCAATCCTTTCCCAGATACTCCAAACCTGTGTGACAATGATTGCCAGAGCTATGTCTCTGTACAAATTCCTACTTCTTTTTTCTTTATTTATTTCTATTTAACACAATTTAATTATTGCATCTATTGCTGGGAGAAAGCATTTACCCTAGAATAACATAGACTCCAAGATAACAGACTTTTAGACAAATTACATTCTTGTGCTCTAGTCTCTCGTTCCATTTTGTGGTTTGACATGCTTGTCAAGGCTGTCATTAGTATCAAAGGAGAATCTCCAGGTGGGCAATGAGAAGAGAATATGGAAGAGATGAATAGAGTGTAGATCAGAGACAAGATTGTAATTACCTACTGTGTTAATTAAAATTCAACACCTGTACTTTTAGAGGTTTATTCCCTATGTGATGTGGAGAATATTGGCTTGTATAATTTTGATTAGATCTTTGTAGCTTTCCTGGATGAATCATTTCAATTAAAACATCACTTGGTACCTATTCTTCTCAAGTTTATAAACAACTTCTCTCTTGTCAAAAATAATCTGCCTACATAAATCCAATCCCAGAATGCTGCTTTTGAATCTTCAAACAATATTTGCTCAGATTCTTTGAACATTCTTAAGGACTTGGATGAGGGAGATGCAAAAAGACCATTCATTCCCTTTCCATTCATATATGATGCCACTGCTCTCAATTGTTTTTGCTTCTTCCAAATTAGTTTTATCTCTGCCAAGTAACACAGCTTGGCTTGAAGTAGTTTAAGTGATTTGAATGAGGGTTGAATGTTAATGGTTTGATTCTCTGTTTCCCTTGCTCTCTTTAGTGACACAAGGGAGAGATATTTTAAATATCTATACATATCTATCATAAAAAATATTTATTTTTCAACTTTATACTGAATCTTGTGTCTACTTTGCTGAAGCAATAGATGCTCTGGCCAGCAGATGCAGGGATGACTTCAAACAATAATCCAGGTTGCGTGCATCCTCAAATTTTAATTTATAATGTTATAAAGTGAGTAAATTAATAAATATGTTACTGGAGAATTATTTTATTAAAATAATTAATTTTAATCAAATGAAAATGATATGAAATTAACTTTAAATTAAGGGTTAATTAAGAAGTGTGTGGATATATCTGTACTGTGCCATGTAAGCTTCTTCTATTCTATGTTCATGTTGTTTTGACTCCAAGCAGTTTTAAGAAAATCCAGTCTTGGCTGAACATTTTGATAATTTAGCAAATCTGAATTGCAGGCTACCATGTCCACTGGACAATTCCCATCCTTCTATACCATAGCATCTTTCTGATCTAAAGAATAATTTCCAACCCCTTACCTTCCTAAAGTTGATTTTTCCTGGTCATATTACTTCTTTCTCTTCATGTCCTTCTTGAGAGACTGAGCAAAGAGAAGCAAACAAGGGAATGGTCAGATTAGAGACAGCATAGCCCACAACCAGATAGTGGGTGGAGCAAGTTTCTTGGGTTCTAAACAAGATGAGAAAGATAATTATACATTTATACTTGCAAGTTTCTGTCAAGGTAGCTTTACAATAAAGTAAATTAGCTCTTCTGGTTATGATTCCTATCTGACAAGGCCAACAAGTATCTGCCCTATCCTCAGACAAGATAGGCAAGTTGTGCGTCTTTTCCCATCTAGTGTATCTTGGAAGCATTATTTTCTCTGGCTGCCTCCATTTCGTGACCTCCCTATCACATGATTTACTGATCACATGAAGCCCTTATATGCAGAAGAACACCAACACTGACATATCCTAAATTACCCTAAAGATGTTACCTAGCCTGGTAATGAAATGTTTAGAAACCAATCACAAGCTCGGATATTGAACCTCCACCCTCATGCCTCATTCTTGTAGAACACCCTCCCCCAATGATCCAACAGACCCTTTTTAGCCTTAATTGGATAGTTTTATTTTGCATTCTGTTTTATATTGTGAGCCTGGAGCCACTTGGGAGTCAGGTGCTACCAAAATTAAGCAAACAAATGAACAATGTTCATCTGAATTTTTACAGCTCTGATTTAGTATCCTTAACCCAAGAAAACTTTACCTTTTTTATTTATTAATGTGTAAAGTACATTCAGTTGGTTTTCATTATTGATTAATTCTCTAGCACCTTTTGAATATATAAAATATACAGGCAATCAGCTCATTTTATTTTATTTTATTCTGTTTTATAACACATAATGTAAAAAACAAAGTCAGGGTTATTTTTCTCAAAATATGATGGGCATCTTGAACACAACCGCAAACACCGTCCAACTATTGAATAAACCCCCTTATGTCTCTATTCCCCTCATGGTTATCATTCAGTGCAGTCATGACAGCATGGTGCATCTGATTTATTATTCGTGGAAGCTCCACACATATATTGAATATACTCTATATGCTAATTCCTTATGCCTGAGCAATTCTATGTGTGCTTATTGAAACTAAGAAACCTGACTTCCCACCTCTGTACTTATGTACCAGCCCCTGAGGCATTACACTTCTGTAAGCCTCAAGCTTCTGATTCTGTGAACAATGAACAATATTAACGTCTCATATATCTATTTTACTCATAAAAGGTAACTCTTGACAAAGAGATATTCACTGTAGACAAGGAGAATCTCAAATGAACACAATTCTCTAAAAAAAAATCCCTTTTACATGTTGCAGTGGAACAGTGGTCTTTCATGTGCTAACCTGTAAATTGGAAATTAAGAAAAATGGGGGGGGAATACCCTTTATATCCCCCAATGTCCAACCTCCATGTAGCTTTGGAAAGGCTCAAAGACAAACCTCCTTCACTTTCACCATCACTTTCTGTCTTGCAACTTTCAAAAACTCATTAGTGCCAACGGCATTATGGCAGCCATTCTATTGATTGTACCTGCTTGTCAGCTGTTCTGATCAGAATCAGGAATGTTCTTTCTGGTTAAAGTTAGGAAAATAAATCTCCATTTCCAAGCTTTCCCCCCTGCTGCCACTTCCTGCTTGTTTATCTCCATAGTATGGCTTTCTTCCTTTTTATTTCTGTTTAATGCTGCTCACCAATGCACAGGGCTGAATAAAACCCACCATCCACTGGATCTTTCTCTTTTTCTTTCTTTTTCTCTTGGTCTACCAGCTTATTTTTCCTCAGCTGGACTCTGACTGCAATGAGCACAGGGGACTTGTAATTAATTCAAAGTTTTCTTTTTCCACAAACTAAACAACCCCCTCCTCAGAAATACAATACCTATGACTGAAAGACTCACAATGGATATACGATTGGTGAAGATGAGAGACAAAGATAACAAATGTTACTGTTTATTTGTTTTTGCTTAAAGAAAGATCAACAACTACAGTTATTGGTGACTGGAAATCCTTTGTAGACTTTATGCTGAAAAAAATGAACTGGTGTTTTATGGATGATGATTAGAAAGAACAGAATAATTGAAAGAAAGGTGTCATCCTTTATCTCTTTGAGAGATAAAAGATAAATGTATTTATAACTGCTATTGAGAAAAATGGAAGCTATTTCTTTATTACCATTACTTTTTTGCTTTCTTGTCCCTTTCCTTTATTTTTCTCTTTGATTCAAAATTCTTGATAGCTTCTGTAAATAAAAAGTCTATATACTATATAGTTATATAGTAGGAAAGATACCTACTATATATTCACTTCATCTTTTGCCCATCCTGACTTCTGCAATCTGCCAATACAGGTTAATGTAGGACCTGTGCATATTCCACTGCTAGTAAAGATTTTTCCCATCTTCCTTCTGTTATCATTATTTTATGATATTGTGGATATATAAAGTTTTGCTATAAGCTGTATTTGTGGAAAAACTTGAGTGCTTATGCACTTTTAAGCAAATAGAATAAATTCAGGAACTAACAATACAGATTTGTTAGTTTCTACCAATAAACTGAAAAAGAATCACTCAAATAATTAATTGTCAAAATTAGGATAGAAAAATAATTACATTTTTAGTTACTGTAGGACAAAGAAAAACAAACATTTTCTTTCACCTAGGCAAAGAGCTTGAATTATTTTTCTATTAAAATTTTGATTTAATATGGATTCAATTAATGGTGTATCAGTGTTGATACTTTTCTGTGGCCGACTCCACTGTCATAGATATAGCATAATCATCTCCATTTTGAGATGAATACATTAAATTAATCTGGTAAAGCTAAGAATTTTGTTTAGTTTGTCTTCATAAGAAGGCAAAATTGTACATAAGGTAAAATTGTATAAATATAAATAGAAAAGCAAAACAGGGCATCAATCTGTATTCTTAGGATATAAGATATCATGCTGTCTTTTAGGAAAATCAAGCTTTTTGTCTTTAAACCTGTTGAGGAATTTCTTTATCTTTTCCTTATCCTAGAAAGTTCATGTTTGTTGAATAAGAAATTTTGCAGCATTTATCTGTATTTATTTGTATTCAAATCATATCTCTCAGGATTCATATTTCTCCTTTTCTGGGATATGCAAACATACAGATGCACAGAGACAAGGTATAGAAAACCTCATTATAAGGTAACTGATTTATATTGTCTCAGCATATGGACTTCTACAACTATTAAATCATTACTGCACAGCCACACTATAAATACAAGAAATGTTTCCTGGAATATTTAGGCTAAAATTCTAGAATTCCTGAAAATTTTCCCTTAGGACTGGTACGATTTTTCAGAGGGTAAGTGAACTTTTCTTTCAACTAGCCTCATGAGATCAATAGCTCAGGTTACAAAACTGTGAGAAGCGTGGAGTTCAGTGCTCTAGTCAGTCTACTTTGACTACACAAAGGATAGGTTAATTTAGAGTTTGGACTTTATATAATCCAAAATATCTCTAATGGCTCAGAGTATGCTTATTGTTCATTACTCATGTAATTGTACATGGTTCTATAAGTATAAGCTTGAGGTCATTTAATTTTTCACCTGAATGGTTTTCAGTGACTGTGACAACTAAAAGTCAATATTTCCTTAGAATTAGAATTGGACTGTTGCAAGTTCACTAACATCAGGTTCAAAGGCAGATGCTGGGGAAAATAATATTATAATATCAATCATTCCTAGATCAATTATCCTACATTGGACACATTATGCAAAGCATGCTGGAGAAGGCTCTAATGCTGCAAAAATGGAAGAAAGGAGGAGGAGAAGAAGACCAACAATAAAGTGGATGGATTCAGTTACATTTGTGCAACTTTAGGAGACTAAGTTAGGGACAGGTCATAATGTGAAAGTCTATCTATGTCACGGGTGTCAAACCCTATTGTGTCTTGTGATGTATCATGATGATTTTTGCTTTTGTGGGGCCAGGGTGGGTATGGCCTGCATGTGACGCATCCAGCCTGCGGGCTGCCAGTTTGACAGGCCTAATCTATGTAATTGCTAAGACTTCATAGCACCTAATCAATAAAAAGAAATCTTAGATCACATGATGAACATCTTTTTTATAGCTTTCATCGTACTTAAAATAATTCCTCTTTCTTCCTACCTTCCTTTTGAAGCTATTAGGACATAAAATGTAAAGATGCGCACCCACTGTCGTATTATGCAGTTGCCTTGTTCGCCTATATTCAGTAGAGTAAATTGAGAAGTAATCCCAAAATGAGATTGTTAATGGGATTTTTTGACAACCCTAATTAACTAAAACAAGGCATTTAAATTGCAGACAGCCTTTTGAATGAATATGCAAAAGGCACTCACCAGTGTAATACCTATCATATGAATTATTCTTTCCCAACATAAGTGCACCCTCTGATTGCTCTAAGCACAGTTCTTGGGGAGCAGGGGGATGAAGAGCTAACAATGCTAAACGTGAGCTTAAAAAAAAGAAAACAAAAATAAATGGATATTCAAACTTTACCAGAATGTGAATGTTTCTGTAATAGTATTGACATTTGCCCATGTAAACCTGATCTGAGACCGAGAAATACATTAATGTGCTACTTTTGTCAGCATCACTCCCATCATTAGCGCTGCAGGGTGAGCTTAGAAAGCAAGCAAGAAAAAAATGACTATAATTCCTAAATATGTCATAAAGTGAGAGAGGTGAGCAATTATATGGGAGATCTAGGACTGTCGTTCTCACTGCATTCATTACTGCTTAGAAGCTGCAGTATCACACATTGATACATGCTACTGGACTAAATGCACACAAGAACTGAAGCTCAAAATTGCAGATGATTCCCCCCCCCCCTTTCTCAGAATGGCAAGAAGTAGCATTTCAAATCCAGGCTGGGAAAACTAGAGTCAGGAAAGAGTTAAATTTTCTTCTTTCTACCCTTTTACTTTCCTGAGACCCAAAATCTTAATGGTCTTCTTATAAAGGTATGAGAATGTTAGTCATGCTGACTCTAGAACACAGTTCTAGGCTCAATTTCTTGGCTGAGGGAGCCAGCATTGTCCAAAGGCAATCTCCATAGTCATGTGGCCAGCATGGTTTTATGCCAAAGGCACACAGAACAGTTATCTTCTCACTGAAATGATACCTATTAATCTACTTGCATTTTCATGCTTTTGAACTGCTAGATGTGCAGGAGCTGGGGCAAGTAATGGGAACTCACCTCATTGCGTGGAACTCAGGTATCCAACCCAGGCTGCCAGCTGACAAGCTCCGCATCTTTAACTACTGAGCCACCATGCTCCTTTTGGTCTTCTTTTATATGGAAGTAAACACTTCTGGAAAATGAAGACCCTATATTCTTTGGGGCCAAGATTCCAAGGAGACAGAAACTGGGACAGAGACAGAATGAATTGGCTTCTGACATCTGATTCTAAAAAGTATATTCTATGCCAGTGGCTCTTACTAAAAATGTTATTTTTGCAACTATTTCCATTCCTTTCTTTATATGACATATTAATTTGCTTCTGAACCACTTATTCTGAATTCAAACATTGCCCCCTTTTTCATAAAATGGACAGTTTTCTCTACCCATTCTTACTTATGTAGTTTTTCCCCTATGGACATTGAAAGTCCATTAATTTAAAATTATATTAAAAATAGGGCAAAGGAAGTAATATACAAATCTTTACAGTTACAGGGGAATCAAAGGTCTGAAATTCTAATATGTGCCTCCAAAAAAGTGGTATCTCATTTATTCTTATTGGGAGTGTATTCTGATACTTACTCAAGGAAATCATTGAGAGCTTTGCCAGTCACTTTAATAAGAATTGGATTAGAGTCTAATAAATAGCTGCTATTCATCATCTTTGTTGAGCTTCAGCTCATAAGTAAATATGGTAATTTGCATTTTATTATTTTCTTCTCCATTTTATTATTTTCTTCTCTCACCAAATTAATCAGCAGGCTGATTTCCACTGTTAAATTTAAATAAACAGCTTTATAAATAAATGGCTTTGTAAATGTAAAATACCTTGCCCCAAGTTAATACAATACTGATGGAACAGATGGAAATATTGACAAACTATCAGACCAACTACAAGAAGAAAAGATGTACAATTTTCTGATAAACTAATGTTCAAGGCTTCATATTTTTTTAATGTCCGAAAGTTAATCTATAAGTTAGAGCTGCAGAACCTGCAATTTTATTTCCTACCTTTATAAGACTTCCCCTGAGGTCTTTTTTAGAAGGTCAATACTTCTAAATAGCATGGAACCTCATGGGAAGAAAGAATGACCCAGAATTGGGTGAAATCATTTTGGGATTATGAACCAGACAATTTTAAGTACAATTCAGCAAACCTGAAGCATCAATACAATAATAAAAGAATGAGAGAGGGGGGATGTTTATGTCAAATTTTAAACTCTTGGATCAATGGCTAAAAAATGATATACCTCCTTAGAATCCAGCAATAATTTAATCTGGTAAAAATAAATTAAAATTTTAATTTAATTTAGGAAGACATGCTTGGGTTATTTATGCAGGCAATATGTTTTTATGGATTTTAGTTTCATTTCAAACCTCTGTATTTTCTTCAACTTGTACTACAAAGCATTGATCATTCAAATTAGCATGTTAGAAAAATATGGATTCCTGTTCATAAAAAATATATCCTATTCCATAATAAAGTCATATAATGTCATGATGGGTTGCTTTTTATGCAACCAATCTGTACAACTATCCCTCAGGAAATAATTGAAGTTGTTACAGTTGTGCCATTCTGCTGACATAAATATTCGGCAGATCAACTGGTTGGAAGTCAGCAGTTCTGTGTCACTGACTGCATCCCATGTATTTTGTTTACAAATGCTTGAAATCATTTTTCATTTCCACAAATGGACATCATGTTTCTAATTGGATAAATCACGAGTTATTTTAAGACTAATAATTTACGAGTCCTGTTATTTGGTCTCCAGCCAGTCTCCAAATTAAGAGTTGTAAAATTAATTTTGGGTCTGCATCCAAATAATGCATTTTTTTTTAATTGACTTGATAGGTTCCAACTTTGGCACTAAGCATTTTGGCAAATCCGTGATAAGGGTTAGCATGCCAGGAACTTGCATGGTTACAAAGATTGTTACTGAATTTTGGCATTGATGAGCCATTTGAAATAATTCCCATAATTAAGGATGTATTCATCTCATAGATACAAAAGATTAATTCTTGGAAAAAGCACATTGACATGAAGCAACACCACATATATGAACTTTTAAAAAAGATTTGTTGAAGGTGATATATTATACAACAAAAGAGTTGGTAATAGATGACTTGATAAACTGCTTCCAATGTACCATTACCAGGTCCTTTATGACATTATGGAAATGGCTGATCAGGAGATACATAATACATATATTTATTTATAGATATGCAGATATATCCCCCAATCAACAAATAACAGTTATATACTTTATATTGATCGGTGCAGAAGACTATAATAAAGAGGATCATTTGCAATGCAAACATTAGAATCCTTAGCACATTGCATATTATATCTATATGTAGACTTTATAATAGCAGATATTTCTTTCTTTGATAAATGTAATTTATTCTTTAGGATTTTAAGCATTTATCTTTAGCTTTAAATATGCAACTCATTGAATAAACTGGAGAATTCCAACCGGTGTCATCTCAACATTTCTTCTCATGACTCTTTTGACCTCCAGCATCAAGCATATTTAATAACTTGATCATTCATGACAGATAAAGATGAAACTGGCACAACACTCTCCATATTGTGCCATGGCACCTGCACTCACAGATCAGATTCAGCTCCTGAACAGATCAATAGGAGGGAAATCATCCGATTATTGGATTCAAGTAACATTGAATGTGTGCTTAATTATGTTTTAACCTGTTTAATTGCATTTCCAAAGCCTGCATAAGAAATGCTCAGTAAAGTAACTCTCCTGTACAAATACTTCATGAGGTAACCTCCCTTCTAATATTCTGTGTAAATAAAAGTAATGGATCAACAGCAGTGTGCCATTGTGTACCATATGTCTTTTCCTTTTCTGTTGTTTTGTTTTAAGAATATTTGCTAGATATATTTTCCTGAAGAGTTTCTGTCATTACCTCTTGCAGAAATATGCTAGGAAGCTTCTGTTCTCAATAAAGTTACAAAATTTGTATGAATCCTTCTTCTATACACATTATTAGTTCCATGCTGAGAAGCTCTTTCTAAATATATAATACTTAAAAATAAATTTGGCTCCTACATTGTGAAGCAGCAGTGGGATGAACTTACCAAATAAAAGTACTCTTGATCTCAAATAGTAATTGTACAGGTTGAATAAAGATGGCAACCACAGTCCTCCATGAACATAATTCATACTAGAACTAGTGCTGAATGCATTATATCCATTGGAAATTGTTTATTAGTGCATTCTTGCTAGTATCTGAAAAAACCTTTATCTATAATATTATTCAGATCCAGTATATAAAAATTGCTTTTGGTATATAATAACCTGAAAGTGTATTCATTTCATGTATATATTTTTCTACTTTTTTATTGCCAATGTATGTGGTTCTATTTATTATCCATGTGTGCTATTTTTTCCCCAAAAAGATCATTTTAGCAAAATAACCAGTGTGTGGATGAAAAATGTATCACTCAGCTCCATCCAGTCTCCTGACCCTATCCCAAATTAAGGGATTACAGGGTCATAAAAAGGGAGGGATTTTGGGGTGGGTGGGTGGAGATGACCAATTTATATTCATATATCATGATGCATGAAGTAATCAATGCATAGTAAGCAAATCATGCTTGTGCTTAAACAGAATCATTTCGTATACTGCATATTTAATCTATATTTTCACACTAGTACATGGGGAGAAATAGTTAAGAAACCACACTTAGAAGCCTCATCCTCCTTAATTTTAACAACATTGGGAAGATAAAATACTGAGCTGAAAAAGAAGCAATGACACTAAGGATTAGTCGACTTTGTGAGCTCATCCACGGCTGACTCCTAATTACAACTAGACAGGTCTTGTTCCTGTAGCCATAAAATGAGTTACCATGGTAGCAATTGTTCAAAAACCATGAGGGATTTCTTTTTAATGAAACCGTCCGATAAAAGAATAGTGGTGGTAGTAGGAAGAAGCTAACCCAATGGTCTATAGGATTTAAAGGATTTTCTATTTCTATGTATAAATATAATGGTTTCCTTCAAACAATGTCCAACTTCAAACCAGAATGGTGATGGAAATGATTGCTTTGAATCCCCGTAGTCATCCCAGATGTCATCCCAAATACCTTTTCCTTTCCCTCTGTGAAAACTATACCCATAGTTGTAGTATTAAAAACAATTCTTAAGAACTGGACCAAACTAGGAAACTAAAATTATGAATGGTAATATGTATTACTGTACTTCCCTCTCTCCCTCCCTTTATATGAAAAAGAACGAGAAGAAGCAAACTGGAGACTTTTTAAAAAAATTAAAATTAAATTTCTGCATAGGATTCAAATTTCTTTTATCTGCCCCTTGTGACTCTTCCTCCTGTTTCTCTTGAAGAGGTTACTCTTGAAGCCCATGACATCATATGACATGACTTCATAGGATACAGATAGACTACATGAGTATTTATTTATTTAGGAACAATACACATAGGCACATACCTGTATATACAATAGTGACCAAACAGATATTGCTTAATTAGACAATTGAAAGGCGAACTGCACTCAACTGGACTCAAAGTCCTGAGTGAAAAAGCCATGTTTCACTTCATTTCCAAAGGCAAGTAGAGTTGGGATATGTCATATATTGGGATTATGGAAAGACACTTTCCCTCTGTTCCATAATATAGCAATGTTTGTGTTCTATTCGGAAGAAACCCTGGGTGGGTAATGACTGAGTTGAGGCAGGGGGAATTTAACTGTGTTTAATTAGCAGCAGCTAACAGGCAATGACAGA
Source organism: Thamnophis elegans (assembly GCF_009769535.1). NCBI lineage: Eukaryota > Metazoa > Chordata > Lepidosauria > Squamata > Natricidae > Thamnophis > Thamnophis elegans. The sequence continues at coordinate 20,849,048 of NC_045548.1, forward strand.
AGTAAGAACTGGCAATAACAACATTCAGTCATGGTGCTATTTATACCTAGCAGCTGTAAGCAGTTTAGCCAATAGCACAGAGTTGTTTTTCCCACCGGCTGAGCTGTCAACGGGCTCAGCCAATGGACGGAGAGTCCACGTGCGTACCCATGCGGCAACGCGTTCTCAGGGTTGTAACAGTTTATATAAGGGAACCAAGGCCATGCCCTCCCTATGGAACCATGTGAGACAATATATATCCCAGAGTTCTTTGGGGTTTTTGTAAGTTATAAATCATGGTCAGTAACTAACCAAAATCCTGAAGAATTCTGGGGGGTATAAAAGCACAAAATAAGATTGTGCATGTGATCATATGTCATTTTTAAATCCACAAGTATATTTAGTGTGATAAATCATCCATCAACTGAAGCTGAAGGCTCACTAGAACAACAGCAATTTTACTTGCTTGTGGAATGATGTGAAATGAATTTATTTAAAGAAGCCTACTTTTATGTATTATAGATATTGCAATAATTTATAGCTACACCTCTAGATTTAAGTGATATATATAGAGAGAAAATAGGTGAAATGTTAACTCTTTCTGGAGGGGATATGCTATTTCTGAAATCTTATTTAAGAACAGATTTAAAACAACCGCATGCTGGCTTACATTCTTAGAGCCAGGAACCCAGAAATTAGGGCTGATCTTGTATGTCTTGTTCACAAATGACTTTGGTCCCCGAAAATGGATGTTAAGCTTTCTACTCTACACAACCCATGCCAAACTCTCAGCTCAATTTCACAAAAAGTGGTAAAACAGTTGCTTATAAGTGATCTGTTTATAGTGAATGCTGGTTGGATCAAATTTCTGCCACAGGGAACAGTTTCATTTCAATCATTTTGCCTACCGTTAATTTTTCAGTATTCACTGTAGGGTCTTTTAAGAAGATTCATTTTTTAAGTATCTACATTTTTCATTAGGTAGACAAACTTGAACATCAGTGTGCCAAATGGCCATGTGAATAGCTGAAACTTAAAGTTTCATTTACTGTGAGTTCCATTTTCCTTAATATCATATATCATATAATTATGACATATTAGTTATTATTATTAGTTTATAATTTGTACTGATTATATTGAAAGGAAATTGGAATTTATTACATTTTAGCCACATTTAATTGAAGAGGAAGTAGGGCTTTGTTTAATGTTTAACTGCACTTATGAACACTGATGGAAAGCTTATATTGTATTTTCCAAGATATGAAAAAGATCTGGACAAAACTGCTCATATCGCAGAAATGTGAGATCTGGAGAGAGACACAGGAAAAGCTAAGAACAAAAGCTCTGCTCAATGCACACCTGCCTGGAAATCAGCCTCATAAATACAGTGGGATTTGCTGTCAAGTATACTTGCTGAGACTACCTGTAATGGGTTGTGGGAATAACATTGGGAGAAAGGAGGAGGAGGAGGAGGAGGAGGAGGAGGAGGAGGAGGAGGAGGAGGAGGAGGAGGAGGAGGAGGAGGAGGAGGAGGAGGAGGAGGAAAGCCACAGCCTAGACAATGGTCAGAAAAAAAGGTACTCCACAGAAGAAATGGGATGGGGAAAACATCTCAGAAGGGACCGTTGTAGTTCTCTGGGAACTAAAGACTTACAAGATTCTGCTATTGTAACCTTACAGTAAAGATACTCATGGTTATTGCTTACTTTCTGGACTACATCAAGGGATGATAATATTCTTAAATATACAGTGGGGGCTGTTATAGTTTGTGATGTGCACCTTAGCTAATTTATTCCAATGAAGAATTGTTCCTAAAAATAATTATTTCATACCAGTGGTGAAATGCATTTTTTTTTACTACTGGTTCTGTGGGCGTGGCTTGGTGGGCATGGCAGGGGAAGGATACTGCAAAATCTCCATTCCCACCCCACTCCAGGGGAAGGATACTGCAAAATCCTCATTCCCTTCCACTCCAGGGGAAGGATACTGCAAAATTCCCATTCCCTCCCCATTCCAAGCAGAAAAATACTGCAGAATCCCCATTCCCTCCCCACTCCAGTGGGAATGATATTGCACAATTTCCATTCCCACCTCACTCCAGGGGAAGGATACTGCAAAATCCTCATTCCCTCCCCACTCCAGGGGAAGGATACTGCAAAATCTCCATTCCCACCCCACTCCAGGGGAAGGATACTGCAAAATCCCCATTCCCTCCCCACTCCAGGGGGAAGGATACTGCAAAATCTCCATTCCCACCCCACTCTGGAGCCAGCCAGAGGTGGTATTTGCTGGTTCTCCAAACTACTCAAAATTTCCACTACTGGTTCTCTAGAACCTGTTGGAAACTGCTGAATTCTACCCGTTTCATACTGTATGCAGATGGATGCTAAATATATACCATCTCAAGAAAAGAGATAAGAGCAGAAAATTTGGTAGTAATTACTCATGTTAATCCCCCAAATATATGAAGCCCGCTTTTTCCACACTTGGGAAATTTTGACCTTGGGAAAATTATACTAGCATTCTTTTTCCCCCTCATTGCATTCCATAGGGAGAAAGCAATAAAAATGATTCCAATAGGTTCAGAAATTAATTGCAATCTGAAGTTTTTTTAAAAAAAATTATCATTGTTCTGATTGTTGTTGTTTGCCTTTTAGTCAACCACTAGTGAAGAATTAAATATTTTATAGTGTTTTGTCACTCAAACTCTTCACATAATAACAAGATTACCTTGACAGTAATTGAGTGGGTTGTTTTTCAAATCAATGTTTTTGATTACCTATTTCTATGTTTTGATTTTACAAATATATAATATGTGAATTCAAGGGGATGTGTAAATATTGCCTGCCTATTATTGATTGGTTAATACTGAATGCAGGAGCCCAGGAAAACCACTCTACCTAACATTCAAATATGATCTTATTCCCATAGTCCAACAAGATGCCAAAAGTTAATTCATGGGTAAAGCATCCACAACAGAATCCCTCACTAATGAGCAACATATTTTTTGTTCATTTCCCTCCCTGCATTGATACATGGTACCTTAATGGAGCTGCAAATAATACTTTAATGAACATTACTTGTCCCAGTTCTTATGTAGCAGTGTGGATACTATGATTTGTAAAGAGACCATGATCTGTCAGTAATTTAACATGTGAAAACAAGAGAAATCAACACTTCCTTTGTTTTATGCTATTTTCTCTCTTACATACAACCAACTTTTCCTCTGCAGTCACATATGTTTAAATATGCCATTTCAATGACTTCTTTGGACGTAGACATACAATCAGTGATATTAATGACATATAATTTTACAATAGCATGAATTTAGTCCAAATAGATAGTACACAGAGCCATGCTAGATAGACTCTGTAATAGATGTATAACATGGAAATTCTCAAGAGCACTAAAATAGGGGTTCCCAACATCCTGGTCTGTGGCTCATAACCCATTGGGAACCGGGCCACACAAGTGGCAGGCAAGCTCCAGTGTGTGCAAAGTTACAATTGTACAAGCAGCATACATGCGGGAAAAACTATCCCCTGTCCCCTCCCCTGCAGCTACCAGTATCACTCCGCACAGCCAGAAAATTGGGGACCACTGCACTAAAAATGCAGGGCAATTTCTCAACCTATAAAAAGTAGCAAAATGTTGAATTGTATGGAGATGATTTGACAATTTTTTCTCAGACAAAATGCACGAGTAGCAGAAGAAAAAGAATGAAATTAAGCTTCGATACATCTGTACTTTAAAAATATATATAAATTAGATTACTGTACCTAATTCAAATTATAAGGAGTCTAAAACTTGATACACAAGACTTGATCTATTCACTGATTTAAAATTACAGTCACACTAGAGGTGAAATGCTACTAGTTTGGCTGAACTAGTAGTTCCGACAATCAGCTGTGTGACAATAAAATGTGCCGCACAATTTATTTTTACTAGAAGGCAGGAAATCCAGCTGTTCCCCCTCCTCGCTGTTCTACTTATCTTTGCAGACTCAGAAAATGGTTCTTAATCCTCCTTTTTCAGTACTGCATGGTAACGCCTGCAGTGTGCCTGCATGCAAAGCGCATATGCACCTGTGAAGCAAACTGGTAGCAGACTTCAGACCATTTCAGCCCTAAGTCAGATTTTAGCTACTGTGTTATAGAAAAGTCATACTTCAAACCTCCTGTAAGTATCAGTGGGAGGCAAATTTATCCTTATATTCATTCTTGTAATAAGCCTTTCTTTTGGAAGCTTAAAGGAATGTGCCCAAAATCTGTATCTGCATTTCCAGGTGCAGAGATTTATTTCCAAAGCAACTCTACAAGGTAGGTTGGTCTAAAAGATATTGATTAGCGCAAAATCACTAGATAAGTTTCATAGTTGAGCTGCTAAATGAATGTGACTCTCCTAATCTTACACCAAGCCTTAATTCAAATGTACACTAAGTTCAGAAAAGGAGTAAGAAACAGTAAGCATAACTTGAGGCAGGAAATAAGAAAAAGAAAATATAGCAACATCTAATTCAAATCAATGCTATACCCATTAATGTAAGTTAACAAAGCAATTACTTAGAGTGTCAAATAGGGCAGCTAATTTTGAAGGGGAAAATTATCTGCCTGCCTGCCTTGTGATGGACATATGGATCAGCTGTTCTACTGCTCTAAGGATATTCTATATAATATATAAACAGAAACCTCTTTAAAATTGTGTTTTGCACATGAACATTCAAAATAGCCTCATCCCTTCAGAGTGGAAGATAAAATTGGGAGGAAAAATGGCAAGCCTTTTGGGGTCTCAGATTGATGGTAATTTTTCAATAAACAAACAAAGGCATTTTTCTGGAAATAGTGCCTAAGAAGACCACCTCATGCTGCTTCCTGCAATAGCAGCTTTGTAAGAATTATGGAATTTAAATGCTATCTGTAGCCAAATAGAGTAGTTTTTATGCATATGCATAATGCAAAGCAGGCATTTTAAATAGCAGCATTCAGAAAAACAAGGGAGAGAGGATGAGAGAGAGAATTTCCATCTTCTATGGCAGGCTTGCAGTTATGACATTAAAGGGGCAATAGGTTCCTCTAAATACCTTTAGTACAATAGCAGTTGACTTACATACTGCTTCACAGTGTTTTTACAGTCCTCTCCAAGCAGTTTACAGAGTCAGAATATTTCCCTCAACAATTTGAGTCCACATTTTATCGATCTTGGAAGGATGGAAAGGTGGGTCAACTCTGAGCTGGTGAGAATCGAACTGCCAAACTGCAGTCAGCCGGCAGTCAGCAGAAGTAGCCTGCAGTACTGCATTCTAACCACTTCACCACCACAGCTCATGCTCACATGTTCAGATGAATGTTCAGATAAAAGTGTTAAATTCATTAACACATTTAATTCCATCTCTATTAGGTTGAACTGATATTGTATGAATTTTCTCACAACAGAAAGCAAATGAGCAAATATTTTGTTTCCAGCTCTAAAAATGAGCAGTAATAGATATGATCTAAATCCAGGTTGGGTTCAGTACCATTAAAATACACATAATATTTGGTCCAGATTCATGCATCTAAAAATTTTAACAAGAAGAATTTAAAACTAAAAAGGACTAACATACTATAAACCAAAAAAGAAAAAAGAAATGGAAATAAAAAAAGGAAAGAATCCTTATCTTGTTCCTTTTTGTGTCTCACATGATGTGGTTAAATCTCCATTAATAATTATTAGTGCTGTCTGTAAAGGATAAACCAATTTTATCTATTTTATAAATTTGTTCTCCAAAATTCATGTTTTCCCAAAGTTTAAGCAGAAAATTCCAAATCAAATTGTCTAAAACCTTCTCTGCATCTAAAAAGGTCAATGTTGCTTGTTTTTCATTAGGTTGTTCCAGCAAAATGTTCATCATTGTTCTAACACAATCCTTCAATGTCTTTTAAGTAAAAAAAAAAAAAAACCCATACTGATCCTCATAAATAAATTCTTGCAAAATTATCTTTAGTCATTCAACTAAAATCATTTAAACAACTTGTAATCATTATTCAGTAATGATTTTGGTTTGTAGCATCTTGTTGAAGTACATCTTGTTTCTCTTTACTATTAATGCTATACTGGCCTGTTTCCAGCATTCTGGCATCTTTCCTCTTTGTAGAATAGAATTCATCATGTTTTGTAAAGGTTGTAAAAGTTCACCTTCAAAGTAGAAAGAATCATGCACTTCCTGAAAGAGAGCAACATAGTTTGTATTAAAGACAGAGGGATGTCTCCCAGACCATGTGAGAGAATGTACAGTATGTGGGCACTTAATACAACAGCCTTTATTTACCATGGCCTTAAATTGTCCACAAAAGAGATCTGTAAATCCATCCATGTATGGCTCTGTAACCGAATTGGGTTGCTCCTGGTTCGGCCCGGATCAGGGGAACTGGTAGTAGTGATGGTGGGAGGCTCCACCCACCTGCCCAATGGGAGCGTGCAGGGGAGTGCACCTGAACTGTTAGTAAAAAAATTGGCAAACCACCACTGTTCTGTAAGCCATTGATATACATAGCTGTAAGCTCTTTCAGATAGAAACAAACCATGAGGCCTAACATATCTTTATTACAGCTACAATGGCAAAATCTTACAGGTCTTCTGAAAGCACATGTCTCCTCCTTTACTTTTACATTTCCCCAAACTAGGAAAAGTCCCCTCTGAATTGCTTTCTATGGGGTGAGATAACTTTTTTCCATAACTATTGTATACCTGTGGCTCTTCCTCCTTCCTCCTAAGGCTACAGGTATCAAAATCACATAGTCACAGTGGCATCACATGACATATCAGGACTTTTTCCCCCTTTGTTAAACCAGATGTGGGTGTGGCTAGCAACATCTGACCTGCAGGCTGGGAGTTTGACAGACCTGCTTTAGGCCATTACAATTGTAGAAGAATGTATGAGTACATGTATACATAATCCCTCAACTCCTGAAATGGAAACAATTATAATTATTCCAGCAAGTTGATAGGACAGTCTATTAATCAATGCCTAATTATTGTCTTTTTTGTTTTAGCTTTTTTTTTTTAAAAAAAAAAGGATTTTCCACACTTTTATGAAGGGTGAAAACAAGCCAGAGACCCTGTCTTTTAGTTCAGTCATCCAAAACAAAAGATAATGATTCCATACCAAATGTGGGGGCAGCTTGAACAATGTTTGCATGATGGATTTATTCAGTTTTCCCCTAATTTCCAAAATGCTACAATTCTTTGGATTGTGATGTGTTTTAAAACACTAAATGCTTCTAAGAACTATTTCATGTTTTGTTTTGTTTTTTTAGAAAACCCTAAACAGTGAGGGTTTTTTTCTAAAAAAAAAGGGGGGGGGACTAAGAGGCTGTCAGGAGGGAGCCAATGGAACACAATTGTTAGTAAGCAGATAATCAATCAACCAGGAAAGATATAAAAGATATAGAATGTATTCTTAGCATCTTGTTTGTTATAACATTATATGAATGTTTTTGGCAGTATCTAGAAGAGCAACAGGCAGTCTCCACCCCCCCCACCCCCCGGGGACAGTAGTCCAGAAAGGTCGAACAACTGTATATTTGTGGCCACCTAAACATTGTCTGGAATTCTGCAGCCCAGAAAAGATAACTCTAACCTGAAGCCACCTACATTGCTTCACTTGGCAGAAGCAATTGGAGAAGAGACACCAATGAGTATGAAAAAACCTGAACAACTATGTAAGGCAGGAGTGTCAAACTCAAGGGCCATAGGCTGGATCTGGTCCATGGGGTACTTAGATCTGTCCCACAGGGCCGGCCTGGAAACCACAAAGGACTGGCCCATGGTGCTTCTGTCAGTGAAAACGGAGCTTGGGGGCCCATATTTGGTGGCAGAGTTGCTCGAGCTGCCATAAGCGCCCCAAACTCAAGTGACATCGAACTGGCCATGCCCACCTGGCACCTTGAGGTCAAGCACAACCTTGATGTGACCCTCAGTGAAATTGAATTTGATGCCCCTGATGTAAGGAAAGGGAAATTCTACAGAAACCTAGCTGAAATGCAGGGGTGGGAAGTGCTCATAAACAAGTGGTGACAAGACATTTTTAGCCTAAAGACCAAATCCTCCCCAACTCATTAATTCTTTTGAACATTAAGGCACGCATAGTTTAAAACTCTTAGTGAACCATTCATACAGTAATTCTTTCTTTCATCTATCTAATAAATACTGCCATCCAAAGCAATCTGATTTGATTTGCTGCTTATTAGGGCTGGTTGCAATTCCGGCATTCAAACAGCTTGTATTACAAAAAAATAACTTAATGCCACAAGAGCATTCATTTATTCTACTACTGCAGGCTAGGCATAAAATTAACTGGAAATTACCTTCATATACAGTGTGACCTACTGTAAAAAGAAATCACATGATTTTGTTGCAGGTAACTTAATCTGTGTGGGGTTTGCTTCATTGATGGGGATTTCTGCTTAGCTTAACCAAACTCACAGTCCCTAGACAGAGTTTTGGAAATACTTGAGAGCTTAGGTATAATTGTCCAAATGCAAAAACAGTACAAAACAGTACAAAACAGTACAAAAACATTTTCCATAGATATAGTTGGAATGGATTTCCACTGAAGCATATTTTGAATGAAGGTGTCTTAGAATTGGTTCAAAGCATCAAATCAGTGCTTTAAATTGCATGAGACAGATTATGAAGTTCACGAAATCTTGCTTTTTTGAAGCTTTCCTTCTATATATTGACAAAATTGGGGCAGGATCAATTGTGTGGTAGGTTGATACTGACATGAGCTTTGTCACCATTACACTCTTCTCTATTAAAATGCTTGGGGGAAATGCTGTTATTTTTATCTCTCACCCTTCCAATAGAATTTGTATAGGTAGATTCATTTAGAAAGAAATGAACGGGAGGAAGAAAAGAGATTCCTATTTATGAATTTCAGGAGAGGGGTGGTGTGTTTGCTGTTAGGTTGATATTCTTCATATTTCATATACATTTTTAGAATCTTTTATGGTATTATATTGTTTGAATGAGCACACTTTAACAAAGGGCTTTTAAAAAGTTGCCTCTACCTTTAGCTTTAACAGGTAGATTTCTTAAAGCCATGGTGTCAATTTTCCCCCCAAATTCACATGGAAGTCTGGGGGAAAAAATCAAGCTGCTTTTAAATAAATAGCAGAGAGCTGCAGTGCTTGTGCAGTCTGAAACATGTCCTGCATTAATTCCAAATGGGAACAGCCTTATTTTATTCAGACTAGGTTGCTTAGCAAAAGAGAGAACAATTCTGTCACTGATATGTGTCCACCAGCATGCCAGTTAAAAAAATGATCATTGGGCATTAGAGTTTGGTTTTTAGTGAATGGATTTTCAAACCTTTTAAAAACATATTTATTTTTTACATTGCAATCAGTCATGTTTTGCACTGATTTGGCACAATGACTCCATAGGGCCTTTACAATATTGCTTGGAGGCTACTGAGCTGTGTGTTTTCCTTGTCCTTGTGTTACCCTTTGCCTTAGAAAAGATTTGCTGATATCCTTGAGATATCTGAAATTTTATACAGTTGATGCTTTTTAAGGATCAACAATACCTACTCTTTTCTTTTCAATAGCTTTTTTTAAGAGCAAGGAAATGAATCATTTGCAAGCATTCTAAAGCTTTTTTTCCATAATAGCCAATGGTTATTAAATCTTTTATTATATATTGGCTCAAACTGAATCTTGTAATACAAAATTAAATGGAATTCTGTCATTTAATTTTGAGTTTGACCTGCATCTTGAATGATTCCATACACTCTTAATAACAGCAAAATCTAACATTTCTAGCTCTGTGTCTTTTATTCATCCTTCAGCAAGGAGTCTGCTGATTTCAATGCTAAATAATAAACCACATTGTTTGGATCCACACATACTATGCCAATACATTACAGAATCCTAGGTTCTTGGAAAGAACTTGATGTGTATGAAGGCCAAAACCAGCTAAAGTATTGGCAGCTATGCTTTCACTTTGTTGCATATATATTAATAATAAATGCCAACTCCAGTCTAACCATCTGGCTGACTGTGCATAATAATAATAATTCTGGCTGTCCAAGATTAAGCCTTAAGAATAAAAGCATACAGAATTAAGAAAACAGCAACAGATAGCCAAAAAAAAACAAAAAAAAAAAACCTGAAGAAACAGTGGACTAACTAGTTAGCTGTTGCAAGAAGGTCACACCTTACTTGAAGTTGAGATGAGAAAGGAGACAGAGAGGAGAAAAAATGGCATGCCTATACATACATACATACATACATACATACATACATACATACATACATACCAGTTGTGGGTTTCAAAAATTGTTTGAACCTACTCTGTGGGTGTGGCCTCCTTTGTGGGAGTTGCTTGCCGCCCCGTGTGACAGGATGGGAGTGGCTTGCCGCCCATGTGACCAGATATGAAGATGCCAACGACACTTGTCAGAACCACCTTAAATTACCTCACACACAGCACTGGCATGCATAAGAATATGATGTAAACTTGTTTTTTTAAAGGCATCTTTGGTTTGCGTTAAAACAACTTCAACGCACGCAATGTTCTGATTGCACCACAAATGCAGTAGTCATCCTTACCTTTCACAGAGGCACTGAGTTTTATAAATATGAGCATGATAGTGTAGAATAATCATATCCAAGGACCAGTGGTGGGTTTCAAAAAAATTTGGAACCTCTTCTGTAGGTGTGGCCTGCTTTCCGGGTCCACTGGTGGAACCTCTTCTAACCGGTTTGGTAGATTTGACGAACTGGCTCTACCGAATAGGTGCAAACTGGTAGGAACCCACCTCTGATATATACATACATACATACATACATACATACATACATACATACATACATACATCTCTGTGTGTGTGGAGAGGAAAACATAAACATGTATATGTGTTCCTCTCACAGTATGTGTGTGTATGTATGTATGTATGTATGTATGTATGCATGCATGCATGCATGCATGCATGCATAGCTATTTCCTAAAGGTCTGAACTGGTTTTCAGGATGGAGCTTCTGGAATTTGAATGAGGTCATCCGTTTCTTCCATATGCACACTAAGCCTCAGTCATCATTCTGTATTCTCCAATTTTTATGATGTTTCATGGTGAAAAGATATATACATGGGCTTTGGAGAAATGTTAGGAAAAACCGTAAACAAGTGACAATAATCTGAAGAAAATACAAGATACCTGGGGAAATGACTTTGCAAAACATGTAAATTAGACAACATTCTACCAAAAGAGTATTTGATATTCTACCTTTATACAAATAAAGGTGGGACATAATTTGAAATGAATATGTAATAAATAAATGCACGGCACAATGCATTTGGATTTCTTGTTCAACTTTTGTTTTTGTTTTTAAAAAATCAGCTCTTAAACAAGTAAAGGACAGAATGAACCAAATTTAAGGTTGGAATAGGAGAAACGGAGTGTAACTGAAATTGGCACATTCATCCATACCTGCTCTACCATTTTGATTCAAAAAGAAAGCTTAAGGTCATGTTCCAGGGTGTTTTATTAATTAATGATTACTTCTAACAGTCTTTCATTCTGCCTAATCCTATTGCTCTGTTTACTACGCTACATTCTCCTCTCTAAATTGGAATCACTGTCTTGAAAACTGGTTTTCTGTTGTAAAAGTGGAGAGAAATGTAGCCAGTGTGTGCAACCAATTAGGCCAGTTAGTTTACTATAGGCTTATTAAATCAAGAAAGCCATATTGTCCTGAATTGTTCTGTTATCTGTTTTTCTTCTGCTAATAATGGTTCTGCTAAAAGGTAAAGAGAAAATCTTACTGCAAGTAGAAGCACTGATCTAACTTAGGAATCAATCTACAGGTCATGCTTCATATATATTAAATCAAAATTCTACTCATCTTGTAGTTCTTACTAATGAAAGTATTTGAACACTGGAGGAGAGAAGTCAGAGCCAATATAATTTCAACAGTTACAGATATATTAAAATATGAATTGTTCCTCTGGATGAGCACTAGAATTATTGTTATGTTAACACAAATTAGTTCATAGCCTCCTTTCACCGTGATGAGATATATTTAGAGACAGTTTTTAAAATCTGACAATAAAATGAAATACACTCAATAAACCATACGAATGACATTAAGCTGAAAAGTTTACTAGCTTTATAGCCTCTGGTTATAATAGCTACTTCAAACTCAGTGCTAATTCCCAGTATAACTAACATTCTAAAGAAAACAATATAAAGATCTTTGCTTGAAATCTGAAATGGCTTGGAGAATCATTACTTCAATGATTTTATTTGATTCCTTTTTAATTATTTTATCTAATTTCTGCTTTACAATTCTTCTAGTCTTTTCATCCCACCTCATCTCGCAGTACTTCATTATGGATATTGGATGCTCTACAAGAAAGTTCTTACAATGACCTTAATATTTTTAGTGAAATCATAACAAACACTAGACATTAAAGAACTTTTATTCACATCCAAGTTTTTATGAGAACTTTGAGTCAGGAATATATATATGGAAAATGATTTTCTTGCCCACAGTGGTAAGCATGAAGTGAGTTGGGTAAGAAGGCAGTCTAAGGAGTTGGGAGTTGCCCTCCAGGCACCATTCTAATAAAATGAAAATCTCTTTTTTTGCAGAAAAGCAATTTTATTCCACATGTCAAGGATTCATCAGAAATGTGTGATTTATCTGTTTTGGAAAAAGCAATATTTTCTGCTAATCAAAGCATGCAGCAAAATGTGTTACTACAGCAAAAAGTTTGAGATATCATATAATAATATTGGTATTGTTCATATTATAGAACATTCATTATTTAGAAGGTAGAGAAATTACACTGAGCTTTTCCCAAGAAATGTAGAACAGTCCAGAATGTCAGATGAGTTGATAACAGAACAGAACATGATTCATGCCCATAACAATAACTCTAGTCAAATGTGTGTGGGCAGATCAAAAGAGAGCTTATTAGGTGATGGTAAAAACAATTAAAATGCTGGGAAATGGCTATGTGGGCACTGTTTCAGGAAAATTCTTCTGGAACAGGGTTGTCAAACTTGCAGGCCGTGGGCTGGATGCATCACATGCTGGCTATGCCCACACCCAGTTTAACGAAGGGGAAAAACTTGTGATATGTCATATGACAATGCGAGTTTGGCATCCCTGTTCTAGAATAAATATTTTTAAAACACTTTAAGCTAAAGGAAAGTTTAGCTGGCTGTTTCATTTTAAAATAGGAAATGTATATCCAACTCTCCCAACATGCTTGTATTTCCTTAGTTTTCTACCATCTGTAGGCCAAACAAACATCCAAACTTCTAAACTCTTGAGGTAGGACAATGTTTCTTTGTTTAAGATTTCATAGACAGACATGATAATCCTTCATGTGAATAATAATAATAATAATAATAATAATAATAATAATAATAATAAGACCGAAAAACCAGGAAACTAATGACAATGCACTACAGTTTACATCCACGTGGTGATACTGATAGACTGTACCTGCCCCGAAAATCAGGTGGCAGAGGATTATTACAAGTGAAGCAAACAGTTGAAGAAGAAAAACATGCACTGGCTGATTATTTAAAAGAAAGTCAAGAACATCTATTAATCGAAGTAAAGAACAAAAATCTACTGAAGGCCCAACAGACGAAACAAGAATACAGAAAAGATGTGATAAAATCAAGAATGGAGAGTTGGCAGAACAAAGCACTGCATGGCCAATTTCTGGAAAAAATAAAAGATAAAGTGGACAGTGAACAAACTTGGTTATGGCTAACAACAGGTACATTAAAGAAAGAAACAGAGTCACTAATCCTGGCTGCGCAAGAACAAGCTATCCGCACAAATGCCATTAAGGCCAAAATCGAAAAAATCCTCTGATGATGCCAAATGCAGACTTTGCAAAGAAGCTGATGAAACTGTTGATCACATACTCAGCTGCTGTAAAAAAATCGCGCAGACTGATTATAAATTGCGGCACAATTCAGTAGCACAAATGATCCATTGGAATTTGTGCAAAAATTATAATATTAAAACAGCAACAAACTGGTGGGAACATCAGCCTGAAAAAGTCACAGAAAATCAGATGGTCAAGATCTTGTGGGATTTCCGTATACAAACCGACAAAATACTGGCGCATAATACACCAGACATCACACTGGTTGAGAAAAATAAGGTCACAATCATAGACATCGCAATACCAGGTGATAGCAGGGTCGCCGAGAAGGAACATGAAAAAATCGCAAGATACCAGGACTTAAAAATCGAAAATCAACGACTATGGCACAAACCAGCAGTGGTAATTCCAGTGGTAATTGGCACACTGGGTGCTATTCCAAAAGCACTGGAATTACATTTAAAACAGTTAAAAATTGACAAAATCACCATCAGTCAAATGCAAAAAGCCGCACGGCTTGGATCTGCACGCATATTACGAAAATACGTTACGACGTCCTAGGCCCCTGGGTGGGGCCCGACTAGTAACCAATGCCAAATCCGGCGAAACAACTGGCCGCTGTGATACAATTGTACAATAATAATAATAATAATAATAATAATAATAATAATAATAAGTTATTATTAACTTATTAACTAGTCGGGTGGGGCCCGACTAGTAACCAATGCCAAATCCGGAGAAACAACTGGCCGTTGTGATACAATTGTATAATAATAATAATAATAATAATAATAATAATAAACACAGCTGGCATAGTTAACTGGACACAAACTGATTTGGACCTTTTGGACCGAAAAACCAGGAAACTAATGACAATGCACTACAGTTTACATCCACGTGGTGATACTGATAGACTATATCTGCCCCGAAAATCAGGTGGCAGAGGATTATTACAAGTGAAGCAAACAGTTGAAGAAGAAAAACATGCACTGGCTGATTATTTAAAAGAAAGTCAAGAACATCTATTAATCGAAGTAAAGAACAAAAATCTACTGAAGGCCCAACAGACAAAACAAGAATACAGAAAAGATGTGATAAAATCAAGAATGGAGAGTTGGCAGAACAAAGCACTGCATGGTCAATTTCTGGAAAAAATAAAAGATAAAGTGGACAGTGAACAAACTTGGTTATGGTTAAAAACAGGTACATTAAAGAAAGAAACAGAGTCACTAATCCTGGCTGCGCAAGAACAAGCTATCCGCACAAATGCCATTAAGGCCAAAATCGAAAAATCCTCTGATGATGCCAAATGCAGACTTTGCAAAGAAGCTGACGAAACTGTTGATCACATTCTCAGCTGCTGTAAAAAAATCGCGCAGACTGATTATAAATTGCGGCACAATTCAGTAGCACAAATGATCCATTGGAATTTGTGCAAAAATTATAATATTAAAACAGCAACAAACTGGTGGGAACATCAGCCTGAAAAAGTCACAGAAAATCAGATGGTCAAGATCTTGTGGGATTTCCGTATACAAACCGACAAAATACTGGCGCATAATACACCAGACATCACACTGGTTGAGAAAAATAAGGTCACAATCATAGACATCGCAATACCAGGTGATAGCAGGGTCGCCGAGAAGGAACATGAAAAAATCGCAAGATACCAGGACTTAAAAATCGAAATTCAACGACTATGGCACAAACCAGCAGTGGTAATTCCAGTGGTAATTGGCACACTGGGTGCTATTCCAAAAGCACTGGAATTACATTTAAAACAGTTAAAAATTGACAAAATCACCATCAGTCAAATGCAAAAAGCCGCACTGCTTGGATCTGCACGCATATTACGAAAATATGTTACGACGTCCTAGGCCCCTGGGTGGGGCCCGACTAGTAACCAATGCCAAATCCAGCGAAACAACTGGCCGCTGTGATACAATTGTACAATAATAATAATAATAATAATAATAATAATAATAATAAGAAGAAGAAGAAGAAGAAGAAGAAGAAGAAGAAGAAGAAGAAGAAGAAGAAGAAGAAGAAGAAGAAGAAGAAGAAAGAGGTTTTATTTTATTTATTTTGATTTGACATTCTATGGAAAGTCAGAACTAGAAATCCAATCACTGACAAACACAGTCCGAGTATTCAGCAACAATATTTCAATGCAGTTTGGCATGGAAAAATGCACCACTGTATCCATAAAAAGGGGCAAAACCACTACATGTGAGGGAATTGAAATGCCCAATGCCCAATGCAATGAAAATGAAGCCTATAAATACTTAGGCATTCTGCAGTTGGATAACATCAAGCATGGAGAAGTAAAAACTACTGTCAGGAGAGAGCACATCAATAGAGTTAGGAAAATTTTGAAATCTAAATTGAATGGTGGAAATACAATCAAGGCCATGAATGCCTGGGCAATACCAGTTATAAGATACACAGCTGGTATAGTTAACTGGACACAAGCTGATTTGGACATTTTGGACCGAAAAACCAGGAAACTAATGACAATGCACTACAGTTTACATCCATGTGGTGATACTGATAGACTGTACCTGCCCCAAAAATCAGGTGGCAGAGGATTATTACAAGTGAAGCAAACAGTTGAAGAAGAAAAACATGCACTGGCTGATTATTTAAAAGAAAGTCAAGAACATCTATTAATCGAAGTAAAGAACAAAAATCTACTGAAGACCCAACAGACGAAACAAGAATACAGAAAACATGTGATAAAATCAAAAATGGAGAGTTGGCAGAACAAAGCACTGCATGGCCAATTTCTGGGGGAAAAAAGATAAAGTGGACAGTGAACAAACTTGGTTATGGTTAACAACAGGTACATTAAAGAAAGAAACAGAGTCACTAATCAAGCTATCAGCACAAATGCCATTAAGGCCAAAATCAAAAAATCCTCTGATGATGCCAAATGCAGACTTTGCAAAGAAGCTGATGAAACTGTTGATCACATACTCAGCTGCTGTAAAAAAATCGCGCAGACTGATTATAAATTGCGGCACAATTCAGTAGCACAAATGATCCATTGGAATTTGTGCAAAAATTATAATATTAAAACAGCAACAAACTGGTGGGAACATCAGCCTGAAAAAGTCACCGAAAATCAGATGGTCAAGATCTTGTGGGATTTCCGTATACAAACAGACAAAATACTGGTGCATAATACACCAGTCATCACACTGGTTGAGAAAAATAAGATCACAATCATAGACATCGCAATACCAGGTGATAGCAGGGTTGCCGAGAAGGAACATGAAAAAAATCACAAAATACCAGGACTTCAAAATCGAAATTCAACGACTATGGCACGAACCAGCAGTGGTAATTCCAGTGGTAATTGGCATACTGGGTGCTATTTCAAAAGCACTGGAATTACATTTAAAACAGTTAAAAATTGACAACATCACCATCAGTCAAATGCAAAAAGCCGCACTGCTTGGATCTGCATGCATATTACGAAAATACGTTATGACGTCCTAGGCCCCTGGGTGGGGCCTGACTAGTAACCAATGCCAAATCAGGTGAAAGGAGGATCTTGAAGGAGGATAATGCTGCTTTTTTTCTAACCTTATCTTTCATTCCCCTTTTTAAAAAAGTGAAATATAAATGTAGCCTGAAATCTGACATGTGGTAAGACAAAAAGCTAGACAAAAGGACTGCATCAATTCTGGTTTCCAGTTCAATAAAATTATTAAGCAAATTAAGCAAAGCAAGGCCAGAAGTTATCATTAAATTATACTTTTTGAAAAAATAAAAATGAAACATAGACTTAACTAAGTCAACTGATCAGGAACAAGTATCTTTAATGATAGTTTATCAGCTCTGTCTATTGAGGTTTCTTATGACTTCATAGCACAGTTAGACTTTTTTTTCTTTTGACAGTTATTTGAAGATTAAAAAAAACATTTTCACCAAGAAAAAGGTCACTGAGTGGAAATAATTGTTAAGGCAGGAATTTCAGATGGGCCAATCAGGTATTTCCAGGTGATTCAGCCAGTATCTGTGCAGGAAATAACTGATTTATAGGGAATATCAGTCTGGAAATTGATTTATATAGACATGGGGTTTAATATTGGTGTACTTCTTTTGTTCATCAATATAAGTAGGGACAATTGTGTCAGGAGTATAGGAAGGAACATGTCAAAATATTAAGAAGACGGACACGAGCATACAATTAAAGACAATCATTTTTGTGTGAGTGCTACAATACTTGTTTAAAAGGGGCAGGAATTTGATCATTTTATCACAGATGCCCTAAATAGATTTGCCACATTTCTGATCTTTTTAGCAAAGGTACTGGTATTTGTATTTGTATTTGTATTTATTGGGATTTATAGGCCGCCCTTTTCCCTGAGGGGACTCAGGGCGGCTTACATTCGTAGGGAAAGGGAAAGTGCAATATAAAACAAAAACAGTATGTGACAAAAATAAACAGTAAAAAACACAACTTTCATTCAGCATTCAACACTCGGGCGGGTGAATTAGAAACTTATCCCCAGGCCTGGCGGGATAGCCAGGTCTTGAGGGCTGTGCGGAAGGTCTGGACGGTGGTGAGGGTGCGAATCTCAACGGGGAGGTCATTCCACAGGGTCGGAGCTGCTACTGAAAAGGCTCTCCTCCGCGTAGTCGCCAGTCGGCATTGACTGGCGGATGGGATTCGGAGGAGGCCCAATCTGTGTGATCTAATTGGTCGGAGGGAGGTAATCGGCAGGAGGCGGTCTCTCAAGTACCCAGATCCACTACCATGGAGGGCTTTAAAGATGGTGAGTAATACCCTGAAGCGCACCCGGAAATCGACAGGTAGCCAGTGCAGCTCGCGGAGGATGGGTGTTATGTGGGCGAACCGCGGTGCGCCCACTATCACTCGCGCGGCTGCATTCTGGACTAACTGCAGTTGCCGAATGCACTTCAAAGGCAGCCCCATGTAGAGCACATTGCAGTATTCCAGCCTAGAGATCACAAGGGCTCGAGTGACTGTTGCGAGTGCCTCCCGATTCAGGTAGGGTCGCAACTGGTGGACCAGGCGAACCTGAGCAAATGCCTCCCTGGTCACGGCTGACAAATGATGGTCAAAAGTCAGCTGTGGGTCCAGGAGGACTCCCAAGTTGCGAACCCTATCTGAGGGGTGTTCTTTGATCCCAATGAGATTTTCCATTATTCAGGATAAATTCTTGATTAGAACATATTGAACTGTCATGTTAAATATTCATGAACAAATCTTTGTGTAATTAGTTATTCCAGCTCTGTGTTTATATTTTGTCTTAGTTTAAATACAGCACTTTAAAATAATTATGTAAAAAGTAGCAAATGAGGCCACTAAAGATCACAGTATTTAGGTAAACTAAATCTTTTCCCACCCCTCCATTTCTATGATAAACTCTTCTACTCTTCAAATGTTTACATTGGAACTAGAAATGGAATTGCAGATTTGCCAATCTGTATTTTATTTGCATGACATGATGAATCTCTCACAATCACTATATTCCTTCCTGCACTGGTCTAACTATCACCACTGCGTTCTTGACTTTTTGCATTGTTCTTAACCAGAAAATTAAAAATGGACTTTGACGGTTGCTTGATATGACTGAAACTGCAATTATCTCACTCATATTCACTCATATTTGTTATCTAATTTCAATCTTTTTAAAAATAAATTTTTGTAATTAATATGTTTAAAGGTGTTTGACTTGGAAGAAGAAAGGGTTTTACATACTTACTGAAGTTAATGCTAAAAGTGATTCTGAATCAAAGAGGCATAACACATTTTACTTTAAAGCTTATTTATTTTTTTAAAAAAATTAAAAGGTGAACATTAGTGTAATATTTCCTGATATTTTAAATGACTTAGTGAAAGATTGACTGTCGATAACAGAAAATTCAGTTCACAAAAGGAAATAAGAAATTTTTCTCATTTAGATTTTCATTAATATTTTTTCATATTAAATACAAAAATGTGGTGCAGTTGAGGCAAATACTGTAAATAAGAATACTTATCTGGTGCATACTTTAAGAAGGCAGAGTGAAGTCTCATATTTCTTATATTTATTTAATATAAACCTATTAAATATACATTTACATATTTAGTAGCAAAGTAATAAAAATACAGAGAGAGATTCCTTATCATGTCATAAATGATGACTAGATACATATAGTATATCATCTTCAAACTGATTATTCCAAAACCTAATGAAAATTTATCATGTTCTAATAAACTGTTTTTCATCCATTTTATTTTTCCAAAGCTAAGTCATAGTATAGCAGATTAAACAATATTATTAGAGCCATGAAAGCAGGCTGAAAAGAAGATATGTGGGGTTTTTTTGTACAGAATGCTGACATTTTAACAGCTGTTAATATATTAATAATCATTTCAACATCTCCACCCATAAAATATTCTTCCTTATAATTTATCAGCATCTATAGTAATTTATTTAGAACTCTGTCTATGCCGTTTTCTGTGATAAAGTACAAATTGCTAAAGGCTTCAAAATGGCATAACAACTCCAAGATATAATTAACACAAGTTTTTCTCCTCAGCTCAGTTGTGCATAAAAAAAGAGATCTCCTTCTTCCATTGTCTCTTTCAAATTGTTGATAGACTTACCTCAGTGTAGTGAAGTATTCTTGTGGAAAAAGTAAAAAGAAAAAGTAGCAGACTATTTGAACTATCTTTCACCAATTATGGTGAAAGAAGGAATACCATATACTGTACTGTTTTTTCTACTTCCTCATGACACACATAAACTCAAAGTAGTAGCTCTTTGCTACCATTTCTACTGTGGCCTTTGAAGTACCAAGAGAAATGTCTCTTTCCAAGAATTCCCCTACATTTGCAGTTCTGTTCTAGTATTTAGGGAAATGTGTTTAGTCATTTGTCCCCAGAGCTGATCCATATTTATTTATCCAAATATTTTGAAGCATTAAGTGGGCTCTACTCTTAAGCACTGTAACCATTTGTACTGAATCTTATAGATATGTAAAAATTAATCAATCATATATTTTCACACAAAAATGGCACTGTAGATTATTT
Organism: Thamnophis elegans; assembly: GCF_009769535.1. NCBI lineage: Eukaryota > Metazoa > Chordata > Lepidosauria > Squamata > Natricidae > Thamnophis > Thamnophis elegans. The sequence continues at coordinate 20,869,971 of NC_045548.1, forward strand.
TCACAATAAAGTCCAGGATTTGTATTCTTCCATAAATCATATTCAGACTGCCTTAATTATATGAATAATATGCAAATTACTGATGTGGAACTCAATATTGGAAAATGAATAAACAGCATTTTGTTGATTAATAAAATTATATATTATTTCTTGCTGAGGGAGATCTAGACCAGTGATTTTATATGTTGAATTATAAACTAACCACTTAAAGCATTCTTAAGCATATTAAAATGGATGGTTCATATTATTATTATTATGAGCAAAGCAGGAAATTATTGCAAAGAGAAAGAAAAATATCTGACAGCATTGAAATGAAAGAATACATAAGATGATAAAGACTAGCTTCATTATTTCTTTAGTGGCTCCTGGTTATTAATGTCTGCATAACTGATATCTAAGATCAAGTCTCAGAAATCCAAGAGGACAAACTTAGATCTTTTATCATCTCAAAAGGGTTGTGATGGACAAAAAGATATGGCTGCCTGAAAGTGCTCCCAACTTCTGTCTCCTGTGCCCTCCCAAAATTGTTCCCCTTGTCCTCATTTCTGATCTCTTTAAACTAAGACTATATTACAAAAGTCCCCTTGAAATTCTCCAGGATATTTGCGGCACCAAAAATAAGAGGCCAGTTAGCCATATTATCTCAAAGGGTTTCTCCAACAGCTTCTCTGCTGTAAATCTCATCATTATTGAATGTCTTTATTTTCTCCTAATTGAGCTGATATATATGTAGGTCTTTAGTTATTCGGGTTTTCTCCCACGTAAAATTGGAGGTGTCTTGGCGACGTTTCGACGAAGTCTCATTCGTCATCTTCAGGCTTCATGCTTCCAGGAGCAATGTGAGATCTCGGCTGTTTCTTCCTTTTAACTGCCAGTGGAGGTTTGAGCTGATTGGGTGGGAGCTTGGCTGTGTTCTGATTGGGTGGAGGTGTGTTCTGATTGGGTGGAGGTGTGTTCTGATTGGTTGGGGGTTTGTGTTTCATGTAAGGATAGGAGAGGTTTGAAGAGGCTAAGGGTGCATTTGCAGTCTGGCTTCTGGTCCTTGGTCGTGCCTCCTCATCAGTGTGGGTTTTTGTCTGCTTTCTTTGTGGGTGTTTGGTGGTGATATCCTGTTTGGCTCTTATGAGTGTGGGCCTGGTGTCATTCATCATGTTAGGGACTTGTTTATCAATAAGGGCAGGCTTCCAAATGGCTGGCAGGCGGGAGGTATCGTCCCGCCTGTTCATGCTGTGTGGGCGTTTTTCTATCTCGATGGCTTCTCTGATTATTATTATTATTATTAAAAATGAATAACTAAAAACCTACATACTAACACCCGCGAAAACCTCAGAAAACATATACATATACATATACATATACATATACATATACATATACATATACATATACATATACATATACATATACATATACATATACATATACATATACATATACATATACATATACATATAATCTTAGAAAAAAGTCAGTCTGATATTAATGCAAACTCCAATTCTTGTGATAAGTCACCAAAGCCATCACTGAAATAATGATATGTTGGAAATATTGGAATGTTTTTTGAACCTGATCCCAACATCTTGCCTTTAGTATTAATCCTTTGGAAGAGCTAACCAGGTCCTTGCTTTTCATTCTGCTGCCTATTTGTTCTGCAAATGAAAAAAAAATATTTTTGAATTTTAAGCATCATATTCCTAATAATACTAATTGCAAGAGACTAGTTTTACTCAGAACAGATTATATCCATACCTGATTATTCCAGGTCCTTGGGAAGGACTTGATAGGTAGACAAATCCAAGCTGAACATCTGGCTGACTGTGCAATGGGCCAGGATAATTAAGTTACTGAAGTGGTGGATAGCTTCTACCTTTTTGAATCAACTATCAGCTTACAAAGGAGCTTAGAGGTTCTAGTGCTGGGAAAGATGGAAGACAAGAGAAGAGGACAACATGCAGCAAGATGGATGGGTTCAGTTATAGTGGTACTAAGTGCACTTTTGGGAGACTTGAAAGAGCAGGTTAGGGTTAGATCACAATGGAAAAATCTATCTATGTCAGGCGTGTCAAACTGGTGGCCTGTGGGCCAGATGTGTCAGTGCAAGCCATGCTTACCCCAGTTCCATGAAGGGAAAAAACACTGAAAAACACCAAGTGCCAGCAATGAGATGCTCCATGCATGATCTCTGTGCTCTCTAGAGTCAGAAATGACTTGATGGCATATAACCAATCAATCAATCAATCAATTCCTAATAATGTATTTTCAAAATTAGTGGCCTAGAAAGTATTATTTCAACATGATTTGAGGATTATGGTGCCTCAAAACAGGAATGGTAAGTAAGATGGTTGCTTATGAGAGAAAGAAATGTCTGGTACTGGTAGGCCTCAATTTTTAACCAGTCGTTTAATAACCATTTGTTCTGTACTGAGAACTGTGGGTGTTTGCCAGAATACCTGAGGCGCAGACTGGAATAAAGGCTAACAAGTTTATTCCTTAACAGTAACAAGCTAACAGAATGAACCAGCTCTGAGACAGGCAACAGCTGAGGCTCCCGTCTGATAGCTCCCTTTTATACCAAGCTGTCAGACAGCTAGCCAATCAGCTGCTAGCTGTTTCCCGCCGCATACAGAACATGGTGAGCATGCTCAGAACGTGACACCATTCAACAGTACAATGGTACTCAAATTTATGACCATTGTTGCATCCTCACAGTCACATGATCAAACTTCAGATGCTTGGCAACTGACATGTATATATAATGGTTGCAGTTTCCCAGGGTTCTGGGATTGTTTTTTGCAATTTTTCTAGTGAGCTTCGGCCAAGCAAAGTCAATAAAGGAAGCCAAATTCACTTAATGACTATATGATTCATTTAACAATGGTAGTGGTTCACCTAACAACTTTGGGAAAAAGGTCATAAAATGGAGCATGATTCACTTAATAACTGCCTTGCGTAGCAACATAACTTTTGAGCTCATTTGTGATCATACGTTGAAGGCTACTTTTTAATTCATTAGTTCTTATCTTATCTAACAGTTGATTTTTCTGTTTTTTCTTTCAAATGTTTAGTAGAGTTCTGAAAAAGCCTACTAAATTACAGGAAAGTGTTTCGCTGTTTCATTCTTATGTTTTAAAACATCTGGTGATTATTTTAGAGAAATATGTCAAAAATGTTAAGGAATTGATACTTTGATTTCAATAATATACATTCCTGACAGATTTTATATTGTGCATTCCCCTCCAGTTAATACATATTTTTCCATTCTTTGATGTTTTAATTTAGAAATGTTACCAAGACTATAGCTGAATTCACCATTCAGTTCATACAGAGCAACACAGTTAAACCAAACAGTTAGATTTCTTGTTCCAATTGTTTATAGACAAGTATTTGGCTTTTCTTTCTACATTTCTCCTGATTTCCCTCCTCCTCTTCTTTTAAATGTAAAGATGCCTGTTCTCTTTATGAATCACTTCCCTGACCTCTAACCTTTTCTAACTTATCTTTCTCCATTTTCCACTGATGGAAAATCTCAAGCTACAATAAACACTTAAGTGAAGGACATTTTTACTGGCTTTTGCTCCTTATTTGTACTTATTGTAGTAAACCTCTATCCCTGCCACCCCCGTAAACATTACCCACTTCTTTGAAGGGAGAAAGTAAGAAGAGCAGATGTACTTAAATACAAATAAAGCTATTCAAACTATTAAAGGCTTCAGTCTTTGTTTAGACCCTCTACTGAATCCACATCTTCCCTTGTCTTCCCTTGTGGCTCCCCAGATAATTTAATATCTTTGTGTGCATAAAGTTCCAGGCTCCTGCTGTAATTGAAATATTGTGAAGAACTTCAGATTCATTTTTTATTTGAGGCAAGGATAATAGTTGTGTGCTAATAGCCAGCGAAGACCAGACTTTGTGTCTGACAGGGACTTGAATTTTCAGACACATTGCAGTTTGTTCCTGGCAGTTTTATACAGGTGAATCGGACAACCTGTGATTCCTTGGGTCATCGTTTCAGTGGTATTTCCTTATCAGATTTCTTCAGTGCCTTCAGCAATGACAGAACCTCTAATGTACTGCATTCACTGGAAAATTAGGAATGCATTCAGAGATATATCGGCTTCGAAAATAACCTACTATATGTTGAACTATGTAGCACAGTCAAACAGCAACCCAGAGAATGTTTTCTAACATTTTGAACTATGACAAAATGTTTTTAAAAGTCTGCCAAATTTTAATTCCACCAGATTCTGAGTTGTAGATGCAATCTCTAAGTTAGCCAATGTAAAGTACTTAGTTCAAGAACTGTTGCCCTATAATGCACTGTTTTTCTGAGTGAGAATTTATGGAAACCAAAGTTTTAGGATCCAATTTGAGTCAGTCACTGGGACCAGAGGTTTAATCTTCTGAGATTTTGGACTGGAGCTTATCCTCAGGGAACTTCTTTGTGCCAGAATGTGTGTTTTGGGCTATTCTATGCATAATACCACAACATTATCCTGGGACATGTTTATTTGCCTTCATTCACAAACATTTTCGTAGTAGATGAATGTATAGTCATAATATGAAGATCAAAAGGTGTTTTAATTTCCATATTGACCAGTTAGAGGCATTGTTTGAAAAGTAAAATAAGAATAGCATGTGTTCATATTTTGCTCTATATATTTAAATCACAATAAGTACTTAGGAAAAGACACATAACATTGGGCTCTTTCACTGTGACACTGAGTCAATGATGTAGGAAGGAAGAGCTAAACCAGAAATATTGAAATATTGGTAAATGATGTGAACCATTTTCTTATTCTATAATATCTTTGTTCAGTAAATAAGCATTCCAATTCATGTTTTAGATATCGCCCCAAAATTTTGCGCAGTAAATTAGCTGAGCAGAGAAATTTCCAGCACAAAATACTAAAAGAAAAGCACTGTTTAGATACTTTCTCAGGTTGGCAAAACTGTTTGTACATTACGGCTTTTTATAATTACCTTCTGAGACACACAGCACTGAAGACAGTGCCAGAACTGAACTGCTTACATGATAAAACTATTAAGGTAACACTCTAACACCAGAGAGATGAGAAATCTTCTGCACTTCAGATTTTCTTGAATTAAAACGCCTGAATTTTTCACCATTGGTTCTGCTGCCTTATATTGCTGGGAGCTGTAGATCAACATCATCTGCTTCCTCATAATTGAAATGCATACTTTGCTGGGAGTAAGTCTGATAGCGTGGGGTTCTGGGAGTTAATTTAGCTTGTGGGTTTGTTTTTAAATATAATTATTTTATTTGCAAATGCTTCATTATTTGCCTAGGTGGCATCTTCAGTGCTAACATCTTGGAGAAGTTAGATTAGTTGGTTACTTGTAAAATACATATAATTGCCTGTTCTACCAGCCTTGTGTATAATTGGATGTTCTTGCATTTTATGTGAGCAGATGTTGTAAACTAATCCCTGTTAAACTAATGAGATTATATAGTTGCTATTTATATAATTATATGATTATTATCTGTTCACGCTCATCTAAAGTCATCCCCCCCCCAGGTTTTTTTAGCACATTGAGCTCTTCCAAAGAACCTAGAATGCTGTAATGTATCGGTGGGGTATATGTGGGCAGATCCAAGCAATGTGTCCTTTTGTAATTGACGGATGGAAATTTTGTCAATGATGATGAT